>NC_025993.2:182251596-182551596 GCF_000442705.2 Elaeis guineensis | reverse complement strand
TGTGTATTTGAGAGATTCCAATTAGTTTGTTAAGTTTGTTTACAACATTGCTTCCTATTTTGATAAATGGGTCAAGCATGTTGTCTTCTCTATTCTAGTTAGTTTAATCTTAGGAAAAAATACAAGAACATCGTATGCATTTTGAAAATCTTAAAACCAAGTTATTTGAGACACATGACCTGTTTTGAGTGATGACTTGGAAACTTGACTAGGTAATTTATTGATTTGCATTTCTATATACTCAACATAGCTATGATCTAGCCAGTTTACTCTTAGAAATAATACAAGAACATTTCATGTATTTTGAAACTCTTGAAATCAAGTTTTTTTGGACACATAACCTGTTTTGAGTGATGAGTTGGAAACTTGACTACGTAATTTATCAATTTACATTTTTATATATTCTCAGCATATATAGCTACGATTTGGCCCCACCAATGGAAGTAATATGTTGGCTCTATTAGCTTGTAATTTAAGAAACTAGTTTTCGTATTGACCCATCAATAATTAGAATAGTAGTACCTGTTATTTGATATGTGTTAGGTAGTAGATATTGTACTTTGTATTATCTAACCTATGTCATTGGGTTATGCAGCCATAACTTGGTATTGAGTTTATTAATAATCCATGAAAAAATAAATTTTTAAGATGCATGCATTGAGATCTAATGAAAATAAAGCCTTTTGCCTAGTCAATATTATGTTTGTAAACTGTTTTTTTCGTTTATTGTTCGCTTGGTATACTTAGATTCTACTTTGGAGTGTTATATTACTTATTGGACTAATGTAGATCGCTATCTATTTTTTCTATTTTCAGATTCTGAATTGTGAATCGCACGGGCCTTGGTGAGTGCATGCATAGATTTGCTTCGGAGTTCCAATAGATCTAGCTATCTTTAGTTATTTATGTTTAATTGGATTTCTTGTCTATTATCTTTATGTTTGGTTTGGTTACAAATAACATGTTGGAATGTTGTGACTCTCTATCATCTTGGGATAATTGTTGTTGAGGATAAATTATTGCTTAGATTTTTTATTACTTTATTCTAGAAGATTAGTCTTGCTTTTATCACTATTAAAAATTTCACTATTAGCGACGACTAATTGCCATCGCTAATAGTGATTTTACTGTCTAATTGATGGTCTGAACAACCCTTGTGGCTAATTGCCCCTATTAGTGATAGATTTTTTAACCGTCGTCAATAACCACTATTAGTGATGGCATTTGTGATAACTAAATTTCGTAGCTATTTATTTTTTATTTTTAAATCAAATTTTAAAAAAATTTAAAAAAAATTAGTGACGGTAATGCCGTCCCTAATGCCGTTGGTAATAGCTAATTTTATTTTTTTAAAAATTTATAATAATATTTTTTTAAATCTATTTTAATTAATCGCAATCAATTATGGTTCCTAACATCTATTATAATTAAAAATCAAAGATAATATGACAATCACAAATAAAAAATTAATTATATTATATTAAAAATATAAATTATATAATTTTACAAGTAGTATCAAAAAAATACAATACATCAAAATAAAAAAAATCAGATTAGAACCTCCTCATCTCCTCCTTGTTCTCCTGCTTCTCTCCAGTAACTGATGGAAGAGAGTCAGATATCCCAGTATCTTAAAATGAAAAAAAATAAAATATTATTAATAAATTTCGATACGGAGGCGTATCTTTCAATACGGAGATGCATCTTTCGATACACTCCTTCGATTCTCGAATAGATTATTTCTACACATTTCATTCGATGATACGGAGCTATAGATATCGATCCATCAATTAAATAGTTAGATTAAATTTTTAGCCCTTTGATTTTTTTTCGAACTTAAGCCTAACCATGTGAAGCTTCTAAATATAAAAATTTAAAATAACTAAAAAAATTATTAATAGATTTATCTGTTGTGATGCCTGTGACAACGAACCTAGCTGATCATGCAGATGCGAATCCTGAAAAATATCAACAATCATATCACGGATGGTGTCTCGAAAGCTCTGAGGTCGCTGGCTCAAAAATTTCTGCACGATCTCTTTCATATGTGTGTCAGCCCATGTCTGGATTATCGAGCTCTGAGAAGAAGTCATCGACAAAGATCCTCGAGCTGATAGAGGGTCGAAGCTGTGGTCGAATCCTATGATCTGTCTCCTACTCAGCCCCTCCGATGGTCTTCACCGTGCCATGATATGAGATACTCCGTATCATTCGTCTACACAGTTTAGAAATTTATTAATCCATACATAATTCGCCTACACAGTTTAAAAATTTTTTTCTTTTATTTTTTTTTCCTTTCTCATTTTCTTCTTTCTTCTTCTTCTTCATGAAAATAGGAGAGGGGAAAAGGAGAACTCTAAGGCTGGCCACCTCCCAAGGTGGTGACCTTTGACAAGCAGCAGTCTCTAGTAGTGGTGGAACCCCAATTGCCTCGTTCTTCGGTAGAGCATGGCCGGCAACAATAGCTACTCCGACGAAAGAAAAGAAAACAAAAATAGGGGAGGCTCGGTCCCCAAAAAAATCTGCCATCAACCAGCTCAAAATTGATCAACAATGGCGGCTTTAGGATGGTGAGGGAGGAAGCAATGGTTCAGGGTTCTATTACCTCAATTTTCGATGAGATATTTAGTTCTCTTTTCTTTTGAACATGGAAGAAGGCTCATCGGTCTATTACCTCAATTTATGACAAGATATTTGGTTCTCTTTTCTTTTGAAAATGGAAGAAGGCTCATCGGATAAAACAAAAGAAAACCTATGAATTTCACTAGCGATGAATTGGGGATGAGGGTGATTTGCTTAGAGGGAGGGGGGAGATTTATAAAGGAGATCTAGAGCTCAAATAAGCTCTAGAGTTTCGGTCCTAGTCGATCTCGAAGAAGGAAGATGGACTCCATCAAGAGTCCTCTTCTGCCTCATGTACCTAGTGCAAGGGGTTCCTATTTTTTTTCTTTTTATTTTTGCTTGCTTTAAAATTCATGCAATGGAGGTTTTAAAAATTTGGATTCTTACAAGATTAGAATTTTATTATTACCTATCTAAGAATTTTTTAGAAAAAAGAAATAGAATAATTGGAAGCCCAGAAACACAACAAATTTTGAGATAAGGGTAGGGATTTAGTCCATGTCTCTAGCTTTGGCGCAAAAATGCTGTTGTTATCTCTCCAAGATAAATGTTTTTATTTTCTATTTTTAAAAAAAATTAAGATGGGGAAGGAAGCCTAGCCAAATATTGAGATGAGGGCAGTGGTTACACGCAAGTCTGTCTCTTGTTTTTTTTTTTTATTAATGATATAAACGAGAGGGTTGACCACCCAACTTTTATTGATAGGAGTAACGTTTACAAGGGGAAATATGTACAGGTGGAGAGGCCTGATTGCACAGGGTTTTCAAAGGTCCCCATAGCAAGAAAATATTCACTGCAACGGTGATACCACATCACCATTGTAACAAACGAATCATCAGTTGGGAATGAGTAAAATACACAGGGTAGTGTGGGGTATATAATTCATGGGAATTGATGAAATACACGACAGTCAATGAAATATAAAAATTATCATTGGTTTATTATAAATTTGATATGGTATCACCATTGCAACGAACATTTTTTCTCCCACAGCCTAGGCCATGCATTGACATGACCACGAATTGTGATTAAAAGTAAACAAAAAGGTGAATTCTGCTACATCATCATCGAGCGGAACCTATACTACCACTATTGTTGATGATAAAACGTGTTTCAAAAATTGTTGATTTCCAGTTACCTGTTAGAACAATAGTAAAAACACAGATGTGATTTAAGAAGAAATAAGAATCCAAATAATATTATAACAAAGATTAAAATTGATCAAATCGGAAGCATGAGAGGCACTATACCTTAAGGCATATTTCTGTCCTTCATGTAGAAACCCCGAAAATACCATCTCAAGATATGATCGATATCCCTCCACTTGCGAGCACGATCGTGGAGGAGGTTGAAGAAGATATTTTCAGCACCCAGGAAGAGAGAAAGAAATATTGTAATTGAAAAGAGAAAATTATAAGAGAAAGAAGATTAGAAAGCTCTTGGATGGCCTATTGGATTAGGTCATAAGGGCTCTTTTTATAGCCAAACAGAATGACTGTTTACGATCGTTTATAGCCATTGGGACTTTTATTAATCCATTAAGATTTTTAATAAGGAGCCCAATAGTCAAAATCTTTAATACAAAGCCCAATGGTTAGAAAAATAAAAATAAGATTAAATAGACATGACTATTTTGGTAATTAGGAACCTAACTGTAATAAATTAAAATCACGATAATAAAGAGATTAAACTATTTAAATGGTAAAATTAAAAAAATAAGATTAAAATACTTGGAGAAAAATCTTAGAAAAATTTTGAATTTTTCTTTTAGATTCTCTCCAACAATCCCCTACAAAATTCAAATTTTTTTCAACAATTTTAAAACAAAATAATATAAATTTTTGGATGCTTATACTATGCAATGGGTAAGATGACTTAACATTATTTAGTATGAATAATATCGATCTGAAAAAAATGAGGTGAATCAAATCTTGAACTATATTTTATGGATCCAGATTTTAACTACCACACACATATATAGTATAGAATTCCCTCATCGCGAATCTGTACATTATTGGTCTTGCACATATATCTTGATTTTTCACGAGAGTTATTAGAGATTGCCTAAATCTCATATCCACGACTATGTATGGATACTCTCATATAGGTGCGCCCCTCTAGGGATATGTGTAGAGTCACATCTTGTGGACAATACTATCTTGAGTCTCATTAAGAACTATAACTCTTCCTTAACCACTACATAAGAGCACTAAATACCATAGGGATGAGATGTAGTCTATAACTCCTATATTAAATAAACGATATGTGCTCTCTGTCCAATCAATTAGCTTGTTATTATCACATTGAATCTCCTTCAAGGGATCTCCTATTACAGAGGTTGGGTTCTCATTATTGGAAGATCCATTATAGGCTAATCCCCATCCCTCATGACGACTTTAGGACCTTAGCCCTATTTAAACCTTTAGCAAGGTAGATTAGTAAAAAGGCTTCCCCACACAACTTTTGAGATACTTAATATCATGGCATTAACTATATTCTATAGCTGTTCAGTCATATCACTAGAAATTATCAAGAAATATTACTTAAAAAATTAAGCATGGATTTCAAAATATGAACTATATAACTACTTGGGACAATAAGTTATCAAATAGAGCATGAAACAATACATCATATATATTGTATTTTTCCTTTTGATGAAAATTGTGTGGTATTAAGTATTTCTACTTAATTATAAAAGTATATTTCAATAACAAGTGGAAATAATCTAATATAAAATCAACCTATAGGTAAAATTCTAATGAATTTGTATTAGCATGACAACATTGGCATGATAACAACAAAACTGTAATACCAACAATGAAGTTACCAATCTAACAAGAGTTAGGATATGAAAGTTAAGACATTTTACTTGCATATTAAAAATGTAATGGCAACAATTGAACCAAGAATGGCAAGAGTAATGTATGAGTTGGCACAACTTAACAGCTCTAGGTCCACAGAAAATAAACTTGACAATATTCCAAATGGCAATAGCATATATTTACTACCTCTCTCAGCCCACCACGTAACTGCCTCTGAAAATAACTATTGAGTTAACACAGACATGCAAACACACACTGTCCGCCATAAATGATGGACACATCAACTAAACTATATATTATGTCCTAATATAGTAATAACTATTTCATAGACCCAATTCAGCACCTCTGTGCCCACAATCATTTGTCATCACAAGGCAAATGATGGGAATTCTGACAACCAAGGTTCACACTTAACTGATGCCTAAAAGCAATACAGACAGCCAAATCCAATATGCAAGAAACATAGGACTGTTTCATATTGTATTTAGCATCCCATCCTAACAATGATAACAGCATGTAGGATTTCACCCTTGTATCTGTCAAAGAATGCTCATTGTAAAGTAGCAAAAGAAAGCTTGAGGGGTTGAAAAGTCTAATGCAGACACTCAAAACAAGCAATTGATCAAGAAAATAACCGCAAGAAAAATATGAAATTGCATAAACATCTATGAGACAATAAAATTATTTCAAGTGTATTTACATAGATCTTCAGGATCAAACAGCTAAGTAGGAAGACATATCAATCTCTATTATATATATTTTTGCAGTACTATATCACCACAGCAGGATTTGCAAAGCTCTGAGGCTATACCGAAACAATGGGAGGGTTTTTCCTAAGAGAAATAGGCTTTCTAAATCCTTGATTTCAAAAAGTCCACTCTAGCCCGTTTTCTTTCAGAAATTCTAGCTGACAAGCTTGAATGGACTTTTGCAGTGTCCAGAGGAATGGTGCAAAACCAAAAGACATCCGAATAATAGATGGTGAGCGAGGATGATGACCAAATAATTCCCAATTTCAACACCCCAGTCACAGATTACAGAAAACCCCAATCTGATCAAATTTCTTTATCAAACATTCACTTGCTGATTTTATTATGCATAGGAAATTAAATGCTTTTTTTTTTTCAGTCATTGCAAATTGTTTGCAAATTTTAGTAAATAATCTACAATGTTTTTCAGATTTGGATGCTTCCAAAATTCTTTAGAAATCTCTTTTATCTCAATTATACATGTTTAACCATTCCTTCCAGATTCTTTCCGAAAGTAAGAGCTAAAACCTAAACTTGTTAACCACAAACTGATTAGACAGACAGGCAAACAGAAGGACGCATGAATAACCATAAGGGAGATCATCGTCCTCTTCTAACATAAAAATGTGCAGCAGCAAGATTTAAAATAAAAATATGCAACAACTTTGTAATTAAATTATCATATTTAAGTAATGGTAGAAAAATAATCATGACTAGATGAATGTAAAAAGTTTTATGGAATTTGTTTGTGAACACTCCATTGTCTTCTTTAAAAAAAAAAAAATCTTAACTTTGTGTCAGAAAAATTTATGAACTCATCATATATTAGCATTCCAAAGCAAGGTAGGATTCAAAAGTAACTCGCAAATGGTTGACTGCTTAACATAATACTTGTAAATGGTTCTGACTCTGTTCTGATGAGTAAGAAACTACAGAAGGAAAATAGCAAGTCAAGAATTGGGACTACATTTACATCAACTTATGGAGTCTTCAATTTGCAATGCATGATAACAATCTACCGTTTAACCATAAGAATTGTAATAAGATTTACCTCAATTAAAAACAAAATCAAAATAGAAAGGAAGCCAGTGCCTGCTACTTTTTCTAAAACCAGGGTATGTAACAAATTCATATTGCCAACCACCTATTTAAACATCACATAAATTTGTAAAGACATTAGAATACTATGTTCATCCCACTTCGTGACAGTCTCATGATTCATCAAGAATGACACAAGCAGTTAAAAGCAATACATATCTGCAACAGCAGCAAGTGATCATACAGCATAGCAAAGAGTTAAAGACATATTTGATCTTATGACATAAGAAGATTAGTAGATAAGCACATAGAAGAAACAAGCTACGATATATATAAAAAATATTAAAGAATTTAAACATCTTTTTTTCTTAATCACAATTTGCAGAAATATGCCTTAGATTGTTAGAACAATAGTAAAAACACAGATGTGATTTAAGAAGAATAATAATAATCCAAATATAATATAATAACATAAATTAAAATTGGTCAAATCAGAAGCGTGCATGACACTGTCTTAAGGTAGGCATATTTCCATCCTTCAAACAAGAACCCCATAAATACCACCCCAAAATATGATCGGTATTGCTCCATCTGCGAGCATGATTGTGGAGGAAGTTGAAGAAGACTCTTTCAGTACCTAGAAAGAGTGGAAGAAATACTGTAATTGAAAAGAGAAAATTATAAGAGAAAAATGATTAGAAAGCCCTTGGATAGCCAATTGGATTAGGTTCTAAGGACCCTTTTTATATCCAACCAAAATAACCGTTTATGATCGTTTATAACCATCTATTTTAAGATTTTATTCTTTAAATTTTATTAGGTTCGAAATATTTTTATACATTATACGATGCTCTCTTAGTTTTGGTTTCTAAATCATTAAAATTTCATTGCCCATGCTTTTGTGACATTACAGGTGATCTACATATATTTCATTACTTTTTTTAGATAAACCCCAAACATTATGCCAACATTTTCTGTTAGTGGCCAGTAAAATTTCAGTCATTGATCTTGGTTTATCATATTGCCAAAATAATTAGATGAATTGGTCTTTCCATTAGTAGAATGAGATTTAAAAAAAAAAAAAATCATCTCCCTCATCCGCTCCCCTTCCTCCCCAAGGCCCTCACCCTTAAAAGGTATTGTGGGGGTGGCGACCTCCCCACCAAGACGCCTATGTCGAGGTAGAGGCTGCGGGCGGTAGTGTCGCGGAGGCGGCGCTCGATGTTCTCATACCACTCATTGCCACCGTCGATGATAGAGTCATCGGGATCCATGAATTGGGAGAGGGTGGTGATGGTCTAGTCGATGAGGGTGCCGGGCTTGATGAGGATGATGATGGAGCGAGGGCAAGCGATGCAGAGGATGAAATCATAGGGGGAGTGGTGGCCAGGGGGGGCCACCCTCCGCCACCACATGACCAATGGTCTTGTCGACTTTGGAGGCGGTGCAGTTGTAAAAGGAGATCTGGAAGCCCTTCTCGATGATGTTGAGGGCTAGGTTTGGATCTATCACTGCCAGTCCGACGAGCCCGATGCACGACAATACCGTCGCCTCCATCAATCGATAGATCGAGTGAGGGTTTCGACAACCAAAGGAGGAAGAGGAGAGGAAGAAGACACCGGAGGAAAAAAGAGTAGAAGGGTGGCGGACGCGGCACCGAGGGAGGGGAGGGACCGTGGGGTGCGAGCGGCAAGGCCAGGGTCGGGGGAGGGTGGGGGTTTTGTGTGGGGTGTTGGTTCGGGACTGATTTTTTTTATAATTTTTATAAAATAATATTTGCTATCTATATTTTTTAATGATAATTTTTTAAAAAAATTAAAAAAATTAGTATTATATTTAAATTTTATTTAATATTAATTTTAAAATAATTAATTTTTAAAAATTTTAGTTAAGAATAAAAATAAAAATTTGAGTTGACTCTAATTTCTATCTTTGTATGAACTAAACAACAACAATGGGAATCATCCATTTCGATTTCGATTCTGATCACAAACTAAATAGTTCGGATGATTTGGCCATTCTAATTTTGATTCCAACCTATTTCCATTCTGATTCTGATTTCAATTTTAATTATGAACCAAACGTCCCCTTAATGGATATTGAAGGAAATGGCTTCACAGAATGCTATAACTTCTTTTTCTTATTCTCATATGATGTGTTAAAGCTGATGGATGCCGATCGATTTTGCTTGCTATATTCTTATGATTATTTTCTTATTTTTTCTGATGATGATCTAAACTTAATGGATATTGAAGAGAATGGCTTCACAGATCGCTATAGCCTCTTTTTTTATTTTCATATAATGTGTTAAAGCTTATAGGTGTCGATGGATTTTTGTTGCTATATACTTATGGTTGCCTACTTATTTTTTCTAATGATAATCTAAACTTAATGGATCTTGAAGGGAATGGCTGCATAGATTGCTATGGCCTATTTTTTTTGTTCCCATATGATGTGTTAAAGCTGATGGATGTCAATGAATTTTGCTTGCTATATTCTTATAGTTGCCTTTTTATTTTTTCTGATGATGATCCAAACTTAATGAAGATTGAAGGGAATAGCTCCATAGATTGCTATGGCCTCTTTTTCTTATTCTCATATGATGTGTTAAAGCTAATGGGTGTCGATGTATTTTTCTTGCTATATACCTATGGTTGCCTACTTATTATTTCTGATAATGATTTAAACTTAATGGATATCGAAGGAAATGGCTTTACAGATTGCTATGGCTTTTTTTTGGTTCCTATATGATGTCTTAAAGCTGATGGGTGCTAATAGATTTTGCTTGTTATATTCTTATGGTTGTCTTTTCCCTAATGATTATCCAAACTTAATAGATACTGAAGAGAATAGTCCACAGATTGTTATGGCCTTTTTTTTAATTCTTATATGATGTGTTAAAGCTGATGAGTGTCGATGGGTTTTGCTTGATATATTCTTATGTTTGTTTTTTTATTTTTTTCGATGATGATTCAAACTTAATAGATATTGAAGGAAATAGCTATACAGATTGCTATGGCCTCTTTTTTTTTTTATTTTCATATGATGTGTTAAAATTGATGGATGTCGATTGATTTTATTTTTAGCTGATAGCAAAGGAATTATTTATAATCGAAAGCAAAAATGACTCTCTTATTACCTTACTAGCTCTATATATTATGTTGGTATCACTTATTTTTACTGCAGATAATACTTTGAAAAGCCTATCAGGTGAGTTGTATAAGAAAGAGAAAGGCAGCTCATCATTATGATACATTTGGCATGAGGTATACTAAACAAATGATATATTTGGCATGAGATATACTATGACCTCTTTTTTTTATGGTTGCCTTCTTATTTTTTCTGATGGTGATCTAAACTTAATAGATATTATATAGAATGCCTCCACAGATTACTATGACCTCTTTTTCTTTTGTTGTTTTTTATTTTAAATCTATATTATTTATCTTTGTTATTTCTAGGCTATGTGATTGTCTGTTTTGTATTTTACTTTTATCACGAGAAGATTTGAGTATGTTTTAACCTTTTTTCTATTCCACTTTTTTGTTTAGGACATGTTTCTTGGTTGTGTATAATAGATGATGTTGTTTTTTGGTTTTGTTATATTTCAATGAACCTATAATTCTTGTAATAGAAAAAAATAATATAATTTTAAAATTTTTTTTAGATTTGAATTTTAATGATCAATTATTTTAATTAAAATAATTTCAAATTGATTTTGATATTGATTTTACAATCAATATTAAAAATAAAATAATATAAAAAAATATTTTGATCGATTTTTCAATCGATACTTTAAATTAAAAATATTTTAAAAATATTTATGATTGATTTTGAGATCAATTTTTATTTAATATTTTTTTAATAAATTTAGCTTTCACTTTTGTGATCAATATAAAAAATAAAAAATTACTAGAAATTTGCCTCAATTTTGAGACCAATTTCTTAAATAAAAAGTATTTTAAAAAATTAGAGATCAATTTTGAGATCGATTATAGTTTAATAATTTTAAAAAATTTAGCAATCGATTTTACAATCAATTTTAAAAAGAAAAATATTGTAAAATAATTTGTGATCGATATTATGATTGATTTTTTTAAAATAAAAATATTTTAAAAAATAGAGATCAATTTTGAGATGATTTTATTTTAATATTTTTTAATGAATTTAGTGATCAATTTTGCAACCAATTTTGAAAATTAAAACATTATAAAAAATAAATTATGACTAATTTTGCAATCAATTTTTTATATAAAAAATATTTTAAAAAATTCAGCAACTAAATTTTTTGATTGATAAATCAATTGCAAAGTAGTTAATAATCAGTTGTTTTCGATTGCTAAATTAGTCATAAAATTTTAATTATTTTTTTTACTTTCGATCGCAAAATTGATTACAAAATTTTGCGATGGATAAAATCGGTCATAAAATATTTGCAACCAAAATTTTTGCGATATCGATTGCAAAATCATCACAAAATAAATTAGCAATCGATTTTTATTATTTAGCAACTGATTTTGTGGTCACTAAAATCTTATTTTCTTGTAGTGCACCCCCTTCTCCTCCTCCACCCACCTCTTTGCTACTCGCTTTTCTGCCATCGCACACTGTTCCTCTCCTCCTCCATCCATCTCTCCACCGCTTGTCTCTCTACCACCATATGCCGTCCCCTTCTCCTCTGCTCACCACTCCACTGCTCGGGCCGGTCGCTCGCCTTCCCATCGCTGAATCCTTCTGGGTTTTGTTTGCTTGCTATGCTGTGAGTCTATAAATAGATGGTGAACTTTGTCAGTTTTGTATCCTTTTTCTATTAATGAATAAAATAGGGGAAGCTCATCGCTTCCTCCTTCTACACTCAAAAAAGGAAAATATTTGCATACAAGGGACCGACTCAATCTCTAACCATGCTAAATACATAACAGCAATATATTCACTAGAAAAAATTCATGATCATATCGTATTCGTATATAACAGATGTCTCTAACATGGGTTAAATAAAATAGTAATGTAATGAGAGAGAAGAGAGGGATTGGAGTACCAGTGAGGCCTTCATAGGCTCGATGAGAGAGATGAGGTTGGCATAGTCCTTAATGATCTGCTTGCTCTGAAGGATGTCGCACATCCGAGAACATGCATGCAATAAAATTTGAAGTGCAACAGAAGAACTTCAGATCTAAATTAAACCTTTTAATCTACATAGCATGCATCAACAGATCTAATCTATAGGCTAACAGGATCGATCACATGCATTTCAAGATGTTGAAAAATAAATCAAATTTAAATAAAAATTATTTCACCTTTGCACGGGTAGCTTTTCACCGCAATCCGATTGCTGTGGTAATTAGGTGAGGTTCTTATAGAGCCGCATATGCATCCGATCTCTACGGATATCCGCATGAAGCTTTCAATCCAATTAGAAGTCAGTTGCTTCATCGGGATGCTAGCACCCTTGCAGAAGCCATCTCCTGATAGTTGATGCAGATCTTCTCCATCGTTTTCTCTCAGAATTTTAGAGATGATGGAGAACAAGAGCAGGAAGAGGAAGAAGAAGAGATCCTCTATCTCTTTTTTTCCTTAGAACCCATGCCACAAAGAGGAGACTTTGGAGGAAGAAGATGTGAAGAGAAGAGGAAGAAGAGAACTCTTTCTCTTTTCTCTCATAAAAACCCAATACCTAGATGTAAACCCTAGGACCTCCATGCCCAAGAAGGAATCCATGCTTAAGAGCCTCACGCCCACACTTTTTCTCCCTTTTTTTCTCATGGTGAAAATCAGATTTCCATCCATTCATCATGCCAAAAACAAAACACTTTTATAATGGCATGCAAAGGAAGTTTAGATGAGGTCAAATCTCATCAAGATAAGGATTACCCTTGAACTTGAATTCAAAACAATCTCATTCTATCCAAAGGAGGGCGACAAGAAGGCTATTGGCATGGAGAATTTTCAAGCAAAACCTGAATCCTGCGTGAAGAATAAAGGCACAAGAAAAGAGATTTTTGGATGAGTTCAAACTCTATCAAGATAAGAACAATCCTTATCAGGTTTGAACTTGAATTCAAATCAGAATTTGAACTCAAATTCAAATGGATTTTGTCCAATCCTTAGGTGTGAGGTAGGAAGTGGCGACAATGCATTTTGGCATGGAGAAACCACATGCAAAAACCAGATTTGCATGAGGATTATTGGCTTGGACTTGGGGTGTGGCGCAAGCGAAGAGATCCAGTCAATTGGGTCTCTTGGTTGATTCAATTTGGTTCCAATCCAATCTGATTTGGTTTGAACCAAAGAGAGAAGATAACCTAATCTAATTAAGAATCCAATCATCTTAATAAAATTCTAATCTAATTAGAAATTAATTAAATTCAAGTCTTGATCAAATTAGAAATTGATCTTTCTTGCAATTGGATTATCTTATTATCCAATTAGGATTGATCTAATCAAACCCAATCCAAGTCGAATCGAATCCAATTTAATTAGACTTGATCTGAATCCTATTGCTTAATCAAATTGAGCCAATTAGCAATTCAATTGCTAATTAATCCTCTTATAATTTATTAACTCTTAGTAAATTACTTTATCGTAACTTTTGCATTGAATCAATCATCAATCATATTAATAATTAGATTCCTCTATGATTCATAATCATAGATCAACCATCTGATTGGATAAAGATCTCTTTTATGTGTGATCCTATAGCTCTATTCTGTCTACTAGTGAGATATATTGTGATTCCTATCATAATATCATCGAAACTCCTTTCAACGGATTGAAATGATTTCAACTTTGCCCATTAAAGGTCATCGATTATCAAGACGATGCTCGATGAGTCTCACAATCCATCAGCGACACCTAGCAGTATATAGTAACAATCCAGCAGAATAAAATATTAAACCTCTAAGTGCAGTTACCATATAATTTGATTCTCCTATCGTGAGTTCCAACAAGATGTAGGTCAAGGATAACTCGTCAAACTCGTTCATCCATCATATATCAGATTCAATAAACTCAAATCCATATGAAACCTTATGAAAACTCTTTTTCATCATTCACCTATCATGATCATGGATTTTAAGACTTAGTCTCATGAACTACATAGGACCTCTTCCTATCTATCAGGGTCGACAGATTCTATCTTGACACACATTCTATTCCTACAATGGACCTACTATAGCCAACATACACCTCAAGATTCTGAATGGCTAGGTAACTAAATATTGGTACAGTTAAACTACAGCAACTTTACTGTGAATAGTTGAGGCAACACAGATCAAAGAACTATCCATATAATTGTAACTTTGAATAAGTCACCGATAAGTGGATAGCCATCCAAGTGACTTCTCATGTTAGTCACGTTCAGTACCCTTGATCTTTATCAAGCATATATACTCTCACTTCAGTGTTCCCATACTGTCGACTCGAGACTCGTCTATTCATGAAGAGAAGCGATCCATACACCGATCTATCCGGATCAATCATCATTCCCATGATGATCCATCAATTGAAAGTATTTAGGAATTAACCACTAATGATACGTGCTTCAAATTTTTAACTTTTGAGAATGTGCCATTATCCATTAATTCCTCGGATGATTCATGGATATAATTTAAACACAACATGAATGAAAAATAATTTAAATTTATTTATTTCAAAATTTTAATCACATAATTACTCCCCTAGAATGTGTATATGTGTCAATCAATCTGACTTCTAGGGCATACATCTAACATGCTCCATCCTCTCTGAGAAAATGTCATCTTTGAACTTGACCACCACCACATGCTTCACTACACCCTTCGCCTCCACCGTCTCCTCTCGCTTTCATTTTGGCACTCCCATTCTATTCATATATGAAGGAGACCTCAATATTTGCTCACCCTTGTGTGATGATCGCTCGGCGAAAAAAAGGATTTTGCATTTAATTCCATTTGCCTACATCTAGGCTCTCTTTAAATTAATGCCCTAGTTTTATAAATTTCATATGTTTTTTTTCTTCTAATCATGGCAGATGCACAGCAGATTCAATCAGTCAAATGCACATATTTTTATAGTAAATAATTTATAAAATCTCATATTTTAGAAATCTTTTATATAGACTTAAAAATAGAACTTATTGCATATTTATCTTCTAAAGATTAAGATTTGCATCCTTACAAAGTGGATGTTTTCCATGGACATATAAACATAATAATTGTATAAAACTAGCACTCTTTTCAATGCAAATTGAATGTTAATTTTCAGGGACACCAATATAAAAGTGTAACACTACCAAGTGATAATAAAAATGATTTTTTTATTAACATCATCAACCAAAAAATAATGGGAGGGGCACCATGCAATAATAAGATGATTTGAGAGGTACATACGTGAATAGTGATTTTTCAAAAATAAGTACATAATAATCTATATTTTACTAAAAAAGTGTTTCTTGCTTTTACATAATAATCTATATTTTACTGCTAAACGTATATACATTTTTACATCAAGCAACTAATGTCTATTCATAAAGCTAGAGAGAAAAGCATTCAAATTTCAAAATTAAGTTATTTTTAGTGAATAAATATAATTGGCAAGAATCCATAAATTTAAAATATAAATGAATCTTCTTGAAAAATATAAATAAAGTAATCAATTCTAAGGATTTTCTTGTTTGATAAGAATCTAGTATATCTATTAGGATAAGTATGGTTACTTCATTTAGTTGTATGAAGACAGTCAAATAAATAAACATAACATTTACATGCAGGCTTTGAGGTTGACATCTTGTCCACCTCTATTAAGGCATACCAGTCATTTGAATAAAACATACTACATTACAAATTAAAACAAGTGATAAGTTTTATGTTAAATAATTTATAACAAAACATTCTTCATCTTTAAAAAAAATAGTTCTTTTGTTATAAGTTTGGTTCATTTTGAATATTATCAAACTATTGTATCCATATTTTTGGTTGATATCAAAAGTTTGTTGCATGTGCATCATCCCTTTCCACCTATGTGCACTGATTGCTATATTGTGTATTTATCAGCGGAATGTGTGCATTCACTTGACCATTGACATAAATCTATTTTGTAAAACTAAGGATAATATTAAAATTTGCTTTTATAAACACTTTGTAATTTGAATTTTAATATTATATTTTAACTTAAATAGAAAATAGAGGAATCCATAATGGTCATTACATTTATTGCGCTGGTTAAACCATATTTTTCAATAGGACTCAGTGTTTTTCAAAGCGCTTATTGATTATTGCTAAGCATGGCTAGACCTATCACACCTCAAACCTAATATGCAAATCAGATACATGATAGTCGCATACTCCTTAAGATAAGATCCTAAAGAATATACAAAGCCTATAAAATTCATCATAGTCTCAACATCCTATGAACATTATTAATCTTAATTCATTACAAATAGCCCACAAATATCAAACTTTATATAATTTATAAGACATATTCATCCAACTGTCGCTGATGGTGCACGCTCTATCTAATCGACACTTTCAATCATGCTTCTAACCATAGCTAAGTGTATGTATCCTATAATTCTGAAAAAGAAAAGAGAAGCAAAAGGGATAGTGATCTTTAAAACCCAGTAAGAATTCCCCCACACTCACACTAATATAATAATAATTTAAAAATAACATATGAATAATATCAAAGAGAGAGCATGTATAAACTATGAAATCTCATGTCAAGTATTCAGTATAACTAATTATTGATATGTATAAAACATACATCGTATACCATCGAATATCCATATGTAATGGCCCAGCCCATAGGGCTGTTGGGCCTGGCAAGATTTTGGTGAGCCCAAAAGAACCCACGAAAGGAAGGAGGAAGACTCCTAACTAGAGTCTTCTTCCCTTCCGACTCTAATGAAATCAGAGTGATAGAGTCCGGCAAGGGTTAAGAAAACTCCTCTATAAAACCCCCTTCTCCTCCCTTTAGGTCTTTATCATGGAATTTTGAGAGATTTTTAAGAGTTTAGAGAGATTTTTTCAAGATTTTTTTCACAAATTCTTGGACGGAAAGAAGGGTCGTCGGAGTTCTTCTCGACCGTCGGAGCAAGGTAAGCTCCTTTCTCTTCTTTATTTCGGATCTTTTCCCACCGTCGATGTGCAAGGAAGCCAGCAAGCTGTCGGTTTGGATTCAGATAGGGCCATCCCTGTTTTATTTTTATTTCTTCTCCCATGTGCCGCCGACAACAGCTGTCGTTGGGGCTGTCATCGGGGCTGTGGATTCACCACCATCGGGAGCTATCAGGGGTGGCCGGAGTTGGCCTTCTTTGGCTGCATGTGGGAGAGAGGGGATGAGGGGGATTGGATCCCCTGTTTTGGACGAGGAGAAGAGAAGAAGAGGTTTTTTCTCTCTCTTCTTAAATAATTAAAAAAATCAATCAAATAATTAATAAATTAAATAATTAATTAATCAATTTATTTTTTTAGATGGTTTAAAGAAATTTGGGAAGGAAGAATGTTGGGGACAAGGGTGAAGATTTTGATAAACCCCAATAGAAGATTTTAGGAAGTTAATTTGATTCATTTGATTTATTTTGTAATATTGATTTAATGTATATAGGAGAATAGTCTATCAGATAGGAGGGCATCGAGTAGGGTTTTGACATTCAGAGCATAAGGTGGTGAGTCTGATTTATCACTGCTTGAGGTAAGAATCCCTGTATATGATCATCACTGTATATGCTATTTTAGCACTGGTATTGTATTGTTTATTTTGCATCGTTGAATTCATGATCGATGAATTTGCTATGCTTAAGACACCATTATATATTATTTGCTTATATGATTTTTAAACATGAGTATGTTATGTCAATATATATGTATCAGTGATTGATGGTATGATTATATAGGTATGATATATTTATTTTGATTACTCTACAAATTAAAATTAATTAATGAAGTCAACATATTATAATTTTATGAAAAAAAGAGATATGATTTGGATTAACCTCGTCATATGGAACAGTCCATCAGGAGCTTGTGCCTGAGACAACCGGCTAAGACCTTATACCTGGGATAGCCCCCATGGGCTTATACATGGATCAGTCGGTCAGGAGCTCATGCTTGGGACAGTCCGTCAGGAGCTTATACCTGGGACAGCCCCCACGGGTTTATACGTGGATCAGGTGGCTAGGAGCTCATGCTGAAGACAGTCCATCAGGAGTTTATACCTGAAACAGCCCCCCACAGGCTTTCATATGTATGACAGTCAGTCAGAGGCTCATGTCTGGGACAGCCTTGAAAGGCTTATGAGTGAAAATTTGATCAGATGGAGACTGAGGCATAGTTGAGATTAGTCCAAAGTCGAAAAGGATAAAAGATTATCAAACTAAAGTTATGGAAAGATGAATCAGATGTTAAGATTTTTGTAAATTAATGTTGAATAAATACCTCGCATGATGTTATATGATGATCTATTATTTATTAAATGCATGTTTATGCTAGTATTTGAATTATTATATATATATATATATGAGTCTTCATAAAATTGTATTAGTATTAATATATTTTTTACTTTATCCATTAGTCTGATGTACATGTGTAGTGATTCTTACTGAGCTGAAGTAATTCATGCTCCCTTGTTATTTTTTTTTAGACCCACAGGATGCTTAGTTCGGATGGGTTGGGTGAGAGAAGACAAGTACTAAAGCTTTTAATAATTTAACTAGTTTAAATTTTCTGATACCAATGAACATTTGAATGATTGTATTTGAACAAAGTTTACTATTTGATTTGGAGATGTGACTCGATTGATATATTTGGTATTTATGTGATTATTTAAAATATTTGAATTTATAATTATTTAGACCTTACATGATCTCTAGGGCACTGCTCTAGGGATTATGTGGCTGTGTCACATGGCCAACCCAGGTGCTGGGTTTGGGGCATGACAGAGTGGTATCAGAGCTTAGATTTTAGAAATCCTAGGATTCACTTCAGAGAGAGTGTATATGGGTAGACTTTTTAATTGGAATAAATTGATTTGAGGCACATTCTTGACTCATGCATAAATAAAATCTTGACTAAAGTGAACCTATGTAGGTGATATAGCGTGAGGGACTGATCATGGGCATAATCGAAGACCTACTCATTTGCTGATGGCTCTAATGTCTGGGAGCCTTCTATGCAGCAAGAAAACACTTCACCCTCATTGATTAATGAGGCACTGCAACAAGAAGATCCTAATGAGCCTGCTGAAGTCACTCCCGAGATAGAAATCCCTGATGAATTTGAAATTCAATTCAGAGAACAAGTTACTGCATCCCAATTAATGCAAGTATTGGTTCAACAACAAGTTGCTACGAGGGAAGATATGAGAAAGATATTGGAGGCACAGTAGGGACAACAACAGCAGATCATGCAACAACTATTTCAGGAGCGACAGTCTCTGCAGCAACAAGGAGCTAGAAACTAGCATGAGTGTCAAATTAATTTGATAAACTTCAAGAAATATGCACCACCGGCATTCACTGGAACCTCAGATCCTATGGAAGCTGAAAGTTGGCTGAAAGCAATAGAGAAAGTTTTTCATGCTCTGAGATGTCCTGCTGAAGAGAAGGTCACTTTTGGCACTTTCATGTTACAAGGTGAGGCAACCGATTGGTGGGAGATGGAGATCGAAAAGATAGGGCCGAATGACACACCTTTGATTTGGAAAGAATTCAAAAATATTTTTTATAAAAGATATTTTTCTCAGAGTGTTTGACTCCAAAAATTTCGAGAGTTCGATTGACTGGTGCAGGGCCACATGATAGTTGCTCAATATGCAGCTAAATTTGAAGAATTATCGAGATATGCCTCTGCACTGATAGCTGAAGAAAGTGTTCGAGCCAAAAAACTTGAGAATAGACTAAAGGATTGAATCCAGCAACTAGTGACTGTGTTTGAGCTGCCCACTTATAAAGAAGTTGTTAACAAATATTTAATAATAGAAAAAGGACTTAATGATGCCCAAGCAGCAAGAGAGAAAAGTATGAAGAAAAGAGGCTGAGCAAATGATTCTCAAGATCAAAGTAACAGAACCTTCAAATCAAAAACCCCAAAACCAAATCAGACAGCCACTGAAGAAAAAGCACAACCTCAAGAAAGTATTACATGTTATAGATATGGAGGACCCCATCTTAAATGAGATTGCACATGGCCTGGAGGATAGTGTTACAAATATGGATGAGATGGTCATAAAGCAATTGTATGTCACAATGAAGGAGAATCTCAGAGACAGCAGATGCCTCAATATTTTCAGAATACCTCCGCAAATCAGGCACCTCAGGATGTACAAAATCAAGATGGGGGACAACAAAAACCTAGGACCCAAGGATGAGTTTATGCATTGACGCAACAGGATGCTAATGCCTCTAACTCAGTGGTGACAAGTACTGAATCGACCTCTAATTCTTTTTAGTATACATGCCATGAAATATTATGAATTATATGCTTCAATACATATGGACATATAGCCATAGATGATGAATGTGTAGCATGTAATTATCTGACAGGTATGATTAAAATATCATCCAACAATGTCTATGCTCTGTTTGATCTTGGTGCTACCCACTCTTTTATATCAACTAGTTTTATTAAGAGGATCAATGAGTTGTCTCCTGTACCTTTAGAAAATGATCTCTGTATCTCTACGTCACGTGGAGATGTGATCTTGGTTAATTCAGTTTGCAAAGATTATATCCTGAGTATTGAGGATAGAGAGATGAAAGCAGACTTATTAGTCCTAGAGATGAAGGACTTTGATTTGATCTTGAGGATGGATTGGTTAGCAGCGTATCATAGCACAATTGACTGCTTTAAAAAGATAATAAGATTTCAAATCCCTAATCAGTCATAGTTTAGTTTTGTGAGTAATAAACTCTTCTTCCACCAGAAGTTCATCTCAGCTTTTCATGCCAAGAGACTCCTTAGAACAGGATATGAAGGATTTCTAGCCACTGTATTAGATACTCAGGATAAGAAGCTCAAGTTAGAAGATATCTCTATGGTGAAAATTTTTTTTGATGTTTTTTCAGATGACCTATCTGGATTACCTCCTGATCGAGAGATTGAATTTTTTATTGATTTGATTCCTGACACTAGTCCAATTTCTAAAGCTCCTTATCGAATGGCTCTAGCAGAACTAAAGGAATTAAAAAAGCAATTACAAGAGCTATTAGACAAAGAATTTATTAGACCTAGTGTATCACCTTGGGGCACTCCGATGCTATTTGTGAAAAAGAAAGATGGTAGTCTTTGGTTTTGTATAGACTATCGAGAATTAAATAAGGTAACTGTATGAAATAGATATCCTTTACCAAGAATTGATGATTTGTTTGATCAATTGCAAGGGGCACAGATCTTCTCAAAAATTGATCTTCATTTCGGCTACCACCAATTGAAGATACAGCCCAGAGATATATCAAAAACAGCCTTCCAAACTAGATATGGGCATTATAAATTTTTAGTTATGCCCTTTGGTCTGACTAATGCACCTGCAGCCTTCATGGATCTCATTTATCGAGTGTTCACACCGTACTTAGATCGATTTGTTGTTGTATTTATTGATGATATTTTGATCTACTCCAGAAGCCCACTCGAGCATGAAGAACATCTGAGGATAGTATTGCAAACTCTTAGGAAAAAGAAGCTATATGCAAAACTATAAAAGTGTGAGTTTTGGTTGGATAGTGTTACTTTTCTTGAGCATATCATCTCTAAGGATGGTATTTCTATTGACCCAAAAAAAATGGAGGTAGTAGTTGAGTGGAGCTGATCTTCTAATGTATCAGAGGTGCATAGCTTTTTGGGGATGGCTAGCTACTACAGAAAGTTTGTGGAAGGTTTCGCTCATATTGCTATGCCCCTATCCCATCTAACACAGAAATGAGTAAAGTTTGAATGGACAGATGAATGCGAACAAAGCTTTCAAGAGTTAAAAAGATAGCTAGTGACTGCTTTGATTTTAACTATTCCATCTGGGATGAAAGGTTTCACTATCTATAGGGATGCTTCTCGTAAAGATCTTGATTGTGTTCTAATGCAAAAAGAAAAAGTAATAGCTTATGTCTCTCGATAATTGAAGTCATATGAGCGAAATTATCCTACATATAACTTAGAGTTAGCAACTATAGTTTTTACTTTAAAAATATGGAGGCATTATTTATATGGAGAGCATTGCGAGATTTTCACATATCATAAAAATTTAAAGTACATCTTTACTCAGAAGGAGCTAAACTTGAGGCAAAGAAGATGGTTGGAGCTACTAAAGGATAATGACTTAACAATAAGTTATCATTCAGGGAAGGCGAATGTTGTAGCCGATGCTCTAAGTAAAAGATTCTCTAATGAATTGGTCATTTTGATTACCTCGCAAAAATCTATTTGCTAGATTTGGAGAGATCAGGAATTGAAATGCGACTACATGATCCTCAAGTTCAACTTACAAATCTTACAGTACAACCTACCCTGATTGAAAGGATTAAGTCAGCTCGGAAAGAGGATTCAGAGCTACAAAAGATTAGAGAAGCAGTAGAATCCGATACACAAATTGAATTTTTGATACATATGGATGGTTCATTGAGGTTTGATAATAGACTATGTATTCCCAATATTTCAAAATTAAAGAACAAGATCTTGGAGGAGGCTCACAGTTTAGCTTACACCATGCACCCAGGAGGCACTAAAATGTATCAAGATTTAAAGGAAAACTTTTGGTGGTCTGGTAAGAAAAAGGATATTACACAATTTGTGGCTCAATATTTGGTATGTCAACAAGTAAAAGCTAAACATCAAAGACCAGCAGGACCATTGCAGTCTCTTCTTATTCTCCAGTGGAAATAGGAGCATATTACTATGGATTTTGTAACTGGTTTACCTAAAACACTTCCTAATAATAATGCTGTATGGGTAATTGTGGATCGATTGACGAAATCAACTCATTACTTATCTTTCCGAGTTGGTCTCCCTTTGAAAAGATTGGTAGGCTTGTATATAGAGCAAATAGTGAGACTGCATGGGGTACTAGTTACTATTGTGTCAGATCAAGATAGCAGATTTGTTTCACAATTTTGAAAGAGCCTTCATAAAGCCCTTAGTACCAAGTTAAATTTCAGTACAGCATTTCATCCCCAAATTGATGGACAATCAGAACAAACTATTCAAATCCTAGAAGATATGCTGAGGGCTTGTGTCATGGACCTAGACGGTGCATGGGATAATTACTTATTATTGGTTGAGTTCGCTTATAATAATAGTTACCAAGCAAGCATTCAGATGGCTCCTTTCGAGGTATTATATGGAAGAAAGTATAGATCACCTATTTATTGGGATGATGTGGGAGAAAGAAAGTTGTTGGGATCAAAAATAGTGCAACAGATAATGGATAAAGTATCCATAATCCAAGAATGACTTCGTACAGCTCAGAACAGGCAAAAGAGTTATGCTAATAATAAAAGAAGGGAGCTAAAATTTCAAGTAGGTGATCATACTTTTCTAAGAGTTTCTCCCACTAAAGGTGTAATGAGATTTGGAGTTCATGGTAAGTGAATCCAAGGTATATTGGCTCTTTTAAAATTTTGGATAGAATTGGAGAGGTTGCATATCAGTTAGCGCTAATGCTGGCTTTATCTAATGTACATAATATATTTCATATATCAATGTTGAGAAAGTAAATTTCAGACCCAAGTCATGCAGTGAATTATGAACCCTTGCATCTACAGAAGGATTTGACTTATGAAGAGTATCCAGTACGGATTGTTGATAGAAAGGATCAGGTGTTGCGACATTGAACTGAAAATACAATGGAGCAACCATAGTGAAAAAAAGGCCATATGGGAACTCGAAGCAAAAATGAAGATCAAGTATCTGTAGCTCTTCAAAAACTCAGATATACTAATTTTGAGGGTGAAATTATTTTTAAGGAAGGGAGAATGTAATGACCTAGTCCATAGGGCTCTTAGGCCTGGCAAGATTTTGGTGAGCCCAAAAGAACCCACGAAAGGAAGGAGGAAGACTCCTAACTGGAGTCTTCTTCCCTTTCGACTCTGATGAAATCAGAGTGATAGAGTCCAGCAAGGGTTAGTAAAACTCCTCTATAAAACCTTCTTCCCCTCCCTTTAGGTCTTTATCATGAAATTTTGAGAGATTTTTAAGAGTTTAGAGGGATTTTTCAAGTTTTTTTTTCATAAATTCTTGGATGGGAAGAAGGGTCATCGAAGTTCTTCTCAGCCATCGGAGCAAGGTAAGCTCTTTTCTCTTCTTTATTTCAGACCTTTCTCCACCACTGACGTGCAAGGAAGTCAGCAAGCTGTCGGTTTGGTTTCAAACAGGGCCATCCCTATTTTATTTTTATTTCTTCCCTCATATGCCACCAGCAACAGCTGCCATTGGGGCTGTCATTGGGGCTGTGGATTTGCCACCATCAGGAGCTGTTAGGGGTGGTCGAAGTCGGCCTTCCTTGGCTACGTGTGGGGAAGAGGGGATGAGGGGGATCAGGTCTCCTATTTTGGATGAGGAGAAGAGAAGAAGAGGTTTCTTCTCTCTTCTCAAATAATTAAAAAAATCAATCAATTAATTAATTAATTAATTAATTGATAAATTAAATAATTAATTAATCAATTTATTTTTTTAGATGGTTTAAAGAAATTTGGGAAGGAAGAATGTTGGGGACAAGGGTGAAGATTTTGATAAACCACAATAGAAGATTTTAGAAAATTAATTTGATTCATTTGATTTATTTTGTAATATTGATTTAATATATATAGGAGAATAGTCCATCAGACAGGAGGGCATCGAGTAGGGTTTTGACATCCAGAGCATAAGGTGGTGAGTCTGATTTCTCACTAATTGAGATAAGAATCTTTGTATATGATCATCACTATATATGCTATTTTATCATTGGTATTGTATCATTGATTTTGCATCGTTGAATTCATGATCGATGAATTTGCTATGCTTGAGACACCATTATTTGCTTATATGATTTTTAAGTATGAGTATGTTATGTCAATATATATGTATCAGTGATTGATGGTATGATTATATGGGTATGATATATTTATTTTAATTATACTGTAAATTAAAATTAATTAATGAAGTCAACGTATTATAATTTTACGAAAAAAAAGAGATATAGTTTGGACTAGCCTCGTCATATGGAATAGCGTATCAGAAGCTGGTGCCTGGGACAGCCAACCAGGAGCTTATGCCTGAGAAAGCTCCCACGAGCTTATACGTGGATCAACCAGTTAGGAGCTCATGCTTGAGATAGCCTGTCAGAAGCTTATGCCTAGGACAGTCTCCACGAGCTTATACGTGGATCAGCTGGTCAAGAGCTTATGCCTGGGACAGTCCGTCAGGAGCTTATGCCTAGGACAACCCCCCACAGACTTTCATACATGGGACAGCTAGCCAGGGGCTCATGCTTGGGATAGCCTTGAAAGGCTTATGAGTGAAAATTTGATCAGATGGAGACAGAGACATAATTAAGATTAGTCCAAAGCCGAAAAGGATAAAATATTATCAAACTGAAGTTGTGGAAAGATGAATCAGATGTTAAGATTTTTGTAAATTAATATTGAATAAAGACCTTGCATGGTGGTATATGATGATCTATTATTTATTAAATGCATGTTTATGCTAGTATTTGAGTTATTATATATATATATATATGAGTCTTCATAAAATTATATTGGTATTAATATATTTTTCACTTTATCCATTAGTCTGATATACATGTGTAGTGATTCTTACTGAGCTGAAGAAGCTCATGCTCCCTTATTATTTTTTTCTTTTTTAGACCCACAGGATGCTTAGTTCGGATGGGTTGGGCGAGAGAAGATAAGTACTGAAGCTTTTAGTAATTTAACTAGTTTAAATTTTCGATACCAATGAACATTTGAATGATTGTATTTGAACAAAGTTTACTATTTGATTTGGAGATGTGACTCAGTTGATATATTTGGTATTTATCTGATTATTTAAAATATTTAAATTTATAATTATTTAGGCCTTATATGATCTTTAAGGCATTGCTCTAGGGATTGTGTGGCTATGTCACATGGCCAACCCGAGTGCTGGGTTTGGGGCATGACACTATATCTTTTCAAAACTGATATATCACATATATATTAAGTAAAACTCTTTTTACTTAATTGTAATTTTTTATCTTATCATTCATATCTCATTAATATAATTCGGATCAATCAGCAGTTGTCTTTAAGGATTTGGACTAATCACGATCATGTTGCAGTCTGTGACTAGCAAGCCATATATCATTCAACCTGTAGAGATGAGCCAAAATAATCACTCATAGAAGCAAAACAAAATATCTGTGCTTCAGCTTGTGGTGGTAAACTCAAACATCATGTATCTATCTGTGGCAGGGCTATTCTCGAAACCATATATCTGTCCATGACAAGCTATTCTCAATATCATATATCTGTCCATGATAGGCTATTCTTGGTATCATGTTCCTACCAGTGACGAGGCTATTCTCAGTTTAGCATAACTAGTCCAAACTTCTTTTTTTGATCATCAATTTATTAAATCTCAATTATATCAGAAAAATAATGTATCATATTATGTTCTTTTCAAAAAATCTCAATAGTTAGTATCATAATCCAAACCATTCGAAAACAATCAAAATTTTGTACAAACATGTGATACAAAATATATAAATAATTATGCCGATAATTATAAATAAATATCAGCCATGAGCAATCAAATCATGCAATGCAAAATAAATATATATATCGGTGTTTATGTCCAAAATCAAGATCCTTACCTCTATCAGTGATTGATTCAAACACAATCATCGGTGAACTTCTCGATCTATGAATTCGAAATCAAGGTATTCTGCTCGACACCTTGTGAGGACAATTGCACCTCTACATGACCAAGATAAAACATAAAAATCATAGATAATTTGGGATAGTAAAAAATTATGATGAACAATCCTAATATCATAAATCCACGATCCCTCTTACGGTCAACTAAGATCTGGATTTGTTTAAGACGTATCTGGACCCTCCATTGGTCTATAAGATTTCTAGAGAGAGAAACTCATGAAGAGAGATAGAGTTCTAAAGGAAGAAAATTCTTGAGAGACAAATTAGAGAGAAATTTGTAGAGAGAGAAATTTTAGAGAAAGAAGATAGAGATAGGAGAGAGGGAAGAGGAAGAAGAATTTTTTTTTTTCTCATTTTCTTTTTTCTTCTTCTTCTTCATGGAAACAGAGGAGGGGAAAAGGGGACTCTAAGGCCGGCCATCTTCCATGGTGGTGGCCCCCAACAAGCAGCGGCCTCTATCAGTGGTGGAACCTTAGTTGCCTCGACCTTCAGTAGCCGAGCATGGCCAGCAACAATGGCTGCTTTGGTGAAAGAAAAGCAAACAAAAATAGAGGAGGCTCGGTTCCCAAAGAAATTCGGCCATCAATCGGCTCAAAACCTACCGACAATGGTGGCTTTAGGATGGTGAGAGAGGAAGCAATGGTTCAGGGTTCTATTACCTCAATTTTAAGTAAGATATTTGGTTCTCTTTTCCTTTAAAAATGGAAGAAGACTCCTCAAAAAACAAAAGAAAACCCATGGATTTCTCCGAATTGGGGATGAGGGCATTTGCTTTGAGAAAGGAGATTTATAGAGGGAATCTAGAACTCCAATGAGCTCTAGAGTCATGGTCC
The DNA here is from genome assembly GCF_000442705.2 of Elaeis guineensis. Classification (NCBI taxonomy): domain Eukaryota; kingdom Viridiplantae; phylum Streptophyta; class Magnoliopsida; order Arecales; family Arecaceae; genus Elaeis; species Elaeis guineensis. The sequence continues at coordinate 182,523,680 of NC_025993.2, read as the reverse complement.
TAGTCGAGCTCGATGAAGGAAGACAAACTCCATCAGGAATTCTCTCTGTCTCACATGCCTGGCGCGTGGGGTTTTTGTTTCTTTTTTTCTTTTATTTTTGATCACGCTTCAACATCATCTAGAATAAATAGTATTATCATTCCTTAAAAGAATGGAGTAGAGTTTCCACGTATATATTTTCAGTATCGGACGTACAGGAGCAAAGAATTTACTATAATCAAAAGAATAGAGCATAAGAATAATACTGTCTTTCGACGAAATCTCGATCTAAATATATCTCATCTCTTATACTTCCCTGATCTAAATAAACTCACCTTGGCAGCCTTTTTTATTTCTTTTTTTTTTTCTTGGAGCTGAAATAAAAAGCACGTCACGTAACATAAGTGAACGTATGTTTCTCGAAAAGAAAAAAATAAAGAAAAGGAAAGATTGATTAATTAAGCAGGAAAGACGAAACCACTCTCGATCGCTCGAGCATCATCTTCGATAAGCGGCAAGGTTGCTCGGCAGAGGGGACATGAATTATTGCGTTGGAGCCAGGGCGAGATGCAATGTAGGTGGAAGACATGAGAGCAGGGCAGCTCGATGCTTCGAAGCCATTCGTCCTCCACCTCCTGGAGGCACACCGCGCAGGTTCCCAGCGTCAACGATTCGCCACACACGGCATTGACGAAGTCCCGGATCAGACGACGATCCAGTGCCATCTCGTCCAGCTCTTGGTGGCTCGGCAGCACGTGAAGGTACTCGGCGTCGGCCACCACCGTGATGGGTCCTTGCTCCCCGGTGATCCCCGCACCGCCCGCCACGGCCCGAGCGAAGCGACCCAAGACCTCGCCGAGAAGCAGGCTCGGTCGACCGCCCAGGGCCAGGGGGGAGGAGAACAACGGGGCGAGGGTCTCGCGGGCGGCGTCGGGAGACGAGAAGCGCTGCGCCGGGTCGCCGTGGATGGGGAGCCGCAATTTGGCCTCCGGCGTTTCGGCGGGCTGGAACAGATACGATCTTCCTTGCTCCGGCGAGGGCACCGTGAAGGTCACCTGGACTCTCGTACGAACCTCCACTACCATGCGAGCATCGTCGTCCTCGCCGCTGCTGCTGCTGCTGCTGCAGCCGCCGCAATGAGATGACTCCGACCGGAGGTGAATCGTGAACTGCGACCGGCCGTCTTCCTGGTAGAAGCGACGCAGCAAATTCGAAGTGGTAGGCTCGTGACCGTGCGGGCAGCAGGACATCGCCGTCGATCGATCCAACAAGATAACAATATCCGCAGTCGGATAGGTTGAGACAGGTACTGTTGTTTCACATCTATATATATATATATATATATATATATATATATATATATATATATATATATATCTGCCTTCGACTCGTATGACCTCTTCCTACTAGGAATCATATGGCTGGCCGACCTACTAGGAATCGGCTTTCCATATGATTCCTACTAGGAATCTGGCTTTCTATATGGTGATTTCATGCTAACAATAGAAAGAGTAATTCAATTCCAAAGGTACGTGGAATCCAGTCAGAACAGATATGCTCGATAATTCAAGAAAATCCGTCAAATCATATAAGCCATAGGGTTGCAAACAACATGCTTGACTTCAACTTAATTTGTTTTGTGTCTTGATCTTGATTTTGAATTCGAACCGACCTAAGATCGGTTGGATTGAGTCAGGCTAAGCTAATACAAAATAACATATAAACAGTACTATAATAATCCCCATACACTCACACTCACATCAATATAATAATAATTTGAAAATAACATATAAACAATATCAAAGAGAGAGCATAAACTATGAAATCTCATATACATCAAGTATTCATTAAAACTCACTATTGATTATGTATATCACATGTATCATACACTATCGAATATCCATATTTTCAAAACTGATATATCACATATGAATTAAGTAAAACTCTTTTTACTTAATTATAATTTCTTATCTTATTATCCATATCTTATTAGCATGATTCAGATCAATCAGCAATTCTCTTTAGGATTTTGGGCTAATCACAATCACACTGCAGTCCATCACTAGCAAGCCATAACTGCACTTCAGTTCGTAGTGACGAATCAGAATAACTGCACTTCAGTCCACAGTGACAAACCAGAATATCCACACTTTAGCCTGCGATAGCAAACTCAAACACCATGTATCTGCTTATGACAAGACTATTCTTGATATCATATATCTATCGATGGCAGATTATTCTCAGTATCATGTATCTATCCATGGCAGACTATTCTCGGTATCACGTTTCTATCTATGATGAGGGTATTCCCAGTTGAGCAAGACTATACCAAACCCCTTTTCTTGATCATCAATTTATTAAATTTTAATTATGCCAGAAAAATAATGTATCATATTATGTTCTTTTCAAAAACTCTCAAATCATAATCCAAACCATTCAAAAACCATCGAAATTTTGTACAAATATATGTTACAAAATATATAACTAATCATGTCGGCAATTATAAATAAATATCAATCATGAGAAACCAAATCATACAATACAAAAATAAATATATATGTCGGTATTTGTGTCCAAGAACCTTTATCTCTATCAGTAATTGACTCAAATACAATAATTGATAAACGTCTCGATCTATAAACTTGGAATCAAGGTATTCTGCTCTACACCTTGTGAAGACAGTCGCACCTTTACATGACCAGGATCAAATATAAAAATCATAGATAATTAGGGATAGTGAAAAATTATGGTGAACAATCCTAATATCATAAATCTAGGACCCCTCTTATGGTCAACTAAGATCTGGATTCGTCTAAGTAATTGGACTCTCTGCTAGCCTATAAGATTTTTGGAGAGAGAAACCTATGAAGAGAGGTAAAATTCTAAAGAGAAAAAATTCTAGAAAAAGAAAGGAGAGAGAGAAGTTTATAGAGAGAAAGTGGAGAGAGAAGATACAGAGAGGAGAGAGGGAAGAGAGAGAGAAACTCCCTTTTTTTTCCTTTTTCCCTTTCTTTTCTTTCCTTGTCTTTTTTTTTTCTTTCTTATTTTCTTCTTCTTTCTTCTTCTTCTTCGTGGAAATAGAGGAGGAAAAAGAGGAACTCTAAGGCCGGTCACCTCTCATGGCGGCGGCCCATGACAAGCTGCGACCTCTAACAGTGGTGGATCCTTAGTTGCCTCGACCTTTGGTAGCCAAGCATGGCCAGCAACAATGGCTACTCCAGTGGAAGAAACGAAAACAAAAATAGGGGAGGTTCGGTCCCAAAAGAAATCCAGCCATGAACCAGTTCAAAACCAGCCGATAATGACGGCTTTAGGATGGTGAGGGAGGAAGCAATGGTTCAAAGTTCCATTACATCAATTTTCGGCAAGATATTTGGTTCTCTTTTCCTTTGAATATGGAAGAAGGGTCATCAGCAAACAAAAGAAAACTTATGAATTTCACTAGTGATGAATCGGGGATGAGGGCGATTTGCTTAGAGGAAAGAGGGAGGAGATTTATAGAGGGGATCCAGAGCTCCAACGAGCTCTAGAGTCTCGATCCTAGTCGAGCTCGAAGAAGGAAGATGGATTCTATCAAGAGTCCTCTTCCGCCTCACGTGCCTAGCGCATGGGGTATTTGTTTCTTTTTTCTTTTTATTTTTGATTGCTTTAAAATTCATATAGTGGTCATTTTAAAAATTCAGATTCTTATATTATCTCCCTCTTAAAATAACTTCGTCCTCAAAATTAAGATGCTGTAAATTAAAATTTAAGGGTACAAACTTCCTATCTCATCCTCAAGCTCTAAAATAACCTTCTTTATTGAGAAAATGAAATTCAAATTCTCTACCATAATATTTTCGCTTAAATCACTAAGTTTTTGCTGTGCACTATGATTTAATCCACTGAATATCTTGGATTTGCTAAATAACTTTCAAATCAATAAGATCATAAATTTGTCAACCCTTTGAATTATACTTCGAGATACCAAATTATCCATTGAAATTCAAACCAATCCCTAGTGATCATAACCCTAAATTTTGATATTCTTTATATTATGTTCTCACAATAAAATCTAATCCTCTAATAGAATCAAATATATTTTTCATCATATGTGACTTTCATACATGATATTCAATGTTCAAGAAATACCCATGAAATTCTTCCATAGGTCATACCTGAAACAACTTCTTTTCTGACAAACTCAAATTGTAATGATCAAACAATTAACATCAAAATTAGAAAAGTCATCATAGTCTTCATCCACATCAAGTTTAGAATTACAAATTCATCTAAATAATAATTAAACAAGTATACTCAACATAGCATATCAATATATCTCACTTTATTTCAAGATTAACACCTCTCATACTTAGGTCAAATCTTACTTATTGAAATCTAAAATATAACTTATCAATTCTGTTATACACATCGTATGGCACTTATGCATAAATTCTATCATAATATCTAGTGATCCAAGATTCAAACTTCAAATTCTTTCTACCATTTTTATCATGTTTCTAGTGACCATAACCTTAAGTTTAAAAGCCACTTAAGTCATAGCCTTAGTGCTCATAATATTATTCTATTACATCCTTAGTAATCATAATCTTATGCTCAAATACCTCTTAAATCATAGTCCCTAGAGATCATAACCGTAGACTCTGATACCATTTTGTCACACACAGGACTCAGTATCTAGATTGGAAACATGATGGCCACATACTCCTTAAGATAAGATCCTAAAAAATATGCAAGGCCTATAAAACTCATCACAATCTTAACATCCCATGAACATTATTGATCTCAATTTATTATAAATAGCTCACAAATATCAAACCTTATATAATTTATAAGACATGTTTATTCAACTGTCATTGATGGTGCTCTATCTAATTGATTCTTTCAATCGTACTTCCAACCATAACTAAATATATGTATCCTGTAATTTTAAAAATAAAAAGAGAAGGAAGAGAGGTGGTGAGCTTTACAGTTCAGTAAGAATCTCCACACACACACTAATATAATAATAATTTAAAAATAATATATGAACAGTATCAAAGAGAGAGCATAAACTATAAAATTTCATGTCGGGTACCTAGTATAACTCACTATTAATATGTACAAAACATGCATCATATACCATAAAATATCCACCTTTCAAAACTAATATATCACATATGTATTAAGTAAATTTTTTTTTACTTAATTGTAATTTCTTATCTCATAATTTATATCTCATTCACATAATTCGGATCAATTAGCAGTTGTCTTTAGGGTTTCGAACTAATTACGATAACACTGCAGTCCATGACTAGCAAGCCATAAACAACACTCTAGTCCATCGTGGTGAACCAGAATAATCGTGCTTCAGTCCGTAGTGGCACACCAGAATAATCATGCTTCAGCCCATGGTAGCAAATCAAAATATGCATACTTCAACCCGCAGTGGTAAATTCAAACACCACATATCTGCCCATGGTAGGACTATTCTTGGTACCATGTATCTGCCCATGGTAGGCTATTCTCAATATTATGTATCTACCCATGGCAGACTACTCTCAGTGTCACGTTCTTGCTCATGATGAGGCTATATCTATTCTCAATTTAGCATGACTAGTCCAAACTTTTTTCTTGATCATCAATTTATTAAATCTCAATTATACCAGAAAAATAATGCATCATTTTATATCCTTTTTAAAAAATCTCAATAGCCGTTATCATAACCAAAGCCATTCGAAAACTATCAAAATTTTGTGCAAACATATGATACAAAATATATAAATAATAATATCGATAATTATAAATAAATATCAGTCATGAGAAACCAAATCATAAAATGCAAAAATAAATATATATATCGATGTTTGTGTCCAAGAACCCTTATCTCTATCAGTGACTGACTTAAACACAATAATCGATGAACTTTTCATTTTACGAACTTGAAATCAAGGAATTCAGCTTGACATCTTGTGTAGATAGTTGCAACTCTACATGATCAAGATCCAACATAAAAATCATAGATGATTAGAGATGGTGAAAAGTTATGGTGAATGATCCTAATATCATAAATCCAGAATTACCCTTAGGGTCAACTAAGATCTAGGTTTGTCTAAGTACCTAGACCATCCACTAGTCCACAATTTTTAGAGAGAGAAATCCATGAAAAGAGATAAAATTTTAGAAAGAAAAAATAGAGAGAAGTTTATAGAGAGAAAGTGGAGAGAGAAGGTATAGAGAGGAGAGAGGAAAGAGAGAGAAGAACTCTTTTTTTTTATTTCTTTTTTTTCTTTTATTTTTTTTCTTTTTCATTTTCTTCTTTCTTCTTCTTCTTCATGGAAACAGGAGAGGGGAAAAGGGAAACTCTAAGGCCGACCACCTCCCATGGCAGCGGCCCTTGACAAGCAATAGCCTCTAGCAGTGGTGGACCCCTTGTTGCCTCATTCTTCAGTAGCCGAGCATGACCAGCAACAATAGCTACTCCAACAAAAGAAAAAAAAATAAAAATAGGGGAGGCTCGGTCCCCAAAAAAATCTGCCATCAATCAGCTCAAAACCGACCGATAATGGCAGCTTTAGGATGGTGAGGGAGGAAGCAATGGTTCAGGATTCTATTACCTCAATTTTCGATAAGATATTTGGTTATCTTTCCCTTTGAAAATGGAAGAAGGCTCATCGAATAAAACAAAAGAAAACCTATAGACTTCACTAGCGATGAATTAGGGATGAGGGTGATTTGCTTAGAGGAAGGAGGGAGGAGATTTATAGAGAAGATCTAGAGCTCAAACGAGCTCTAGATTTCTAGTCCTAGTCGAGCTCGAAGAAGAAAGATCGACTCCATTAGGAGTCCTCTTCTGCCTCGTACCTAGTGCATGAGGTTTCTATTTTTTTTTCTTTTTATTTTTGCTTGCTTTAAAATTCATGCAGTGGAGGTTTTAAAAATCTGGATTCTTACAAGATCAGAATTTTATTATTATGTATCTAAAATTTTTTTAAAAAAGGAAACAGAATAACTGGAAGCCCAGAAACACAACAAATTTTGAGATGAGGGTAGGGATTGAGTCCATGTCTCTAGCTTTGGTGCAAAAATGCTGTTGTTATCTCTCCAAGATAAACATTTTTGTTTTTTTTTTTAAAATTAAGATGGGGAAGGAAGCCTAGCCGAATACTGAGATGAGGGCAGTGGTTACATGCAAGTCTGTCTCTTGTATTTTTTTTTATTAATGATACAAATGAGAGGGCTGACCACCCAACTTTTATTGATAAGAGTAACATTTACAAGGGGAAATATGTATAGGTGGAGAGGCCCAGTTGCACGGGTTTTCAAAGGTCCCCCTAACGAGAAAATATTCGCTGCAACAGTGATACCATGTCACCATTGCAACAAATCAATCATCAGTCAGGGATGAGTAAAATACACAGGGTAGTGTGGGGTATAATTCATGAGAATTGATGAAATACATGGCAATCGATGAAATATAAAGACTATCATTGGTTTATTATGAATTTGATAAAGTATCACCGTTGCAATGAATATTTTTTCACCCACAGCCCAGGCCATGCATTAACGTGACCACGAATTATGATTAAAAGTAAACCAAAAGGTGAATTCTGCTACATTGTCATCGAGCTGAACCTATACTGCCGCTATTGCTAATGATAAAACTTGTTTCAAAAACTGTTGATTTCCTGTTACCTATTAGAACAATAGTAAAAACACAGATGTGATTTAAGAAGAATAATAAGAATCCAAATGTAATATACTAATAAAAATTTAAATTGATCAAATCAGAAGCGTGCGAGGCACTGTCCTGAGGCATATTTTCGTTCTTTATATAGAAACTCCAAAAATACCATCCCAAGATACGACCGGTATCTCTCCACTTACGAGCACGATCATGGAGGAGGTTGAAGAAGACTCTTTCAGCACCCAGAAAGAGAGAAAGAAATATCGTAATTGAAAAGAAAAAATTATAAGAGAAAGAAGATTAGAAAGCTCTTGGATGGCCTATTGGATTAGGTCCTAAGGGCCTTTTTTATAGCCAAACAAAATGATCGTTTATTATCGTTTATAGCCATTGGGACTTTTATTAACCCATTAAGATTTTTAATGAGGAGCCCAGCAATCAAAATCTTTAATACAAAGCCCAATGGTCAGAAAAATAAAAACAAGATTAAATAGACATGACCATTTGGTAATTAGGAACCTAACGGTAATAAATTAACATCATAATAATAAAGAGATTAAAATGTTTAAATGGTAAAATTTAAAAATAAGATTAAAATACTTGGAGAAAAATCTTTAAAAAATTTTGAGTTTTTTTTTTTTGGATTCTCTCCAACAATCCCCTACAAAACTCAAATTTTTTTCAAAAATTGTAAAACAAAATAATACAAATTTTTTAGTGCTCATACTATGCAATGGATAAGATGACTTAACCTTAGTATGAATAGTATCCATCCGAAAGAAATGAAGTAAATCAAATCTTGAACTATGTTTCATGGATCCAAACTTCAACTACCACACACATATATAGTACAAAATTCTTTCATCGTGAATCTGTGCATTACCGACCCTGTACATGCATCTTGATTTTTCATGAGAGTTACTAGAGATTACCTAAATCTTATATCCACAGCCATGTATGGATACTCTCATATAGGTGCGCCTTTTCAGAGATATGTGTAGAGTCATATCTCGTAGATAATACTATCTTGAGTCTCATTAAGAACTACAACTCTTCTTTAACCACTACATAAGAGCACTAAACACCATAGGGATGGGATGTAGTCTATAACTCCTATATTAAATAAACGATATGTGCTCTCTGTCCAATCAATTAGCTTGTTATTACCACATTGAATCTCCTTCAAGGGATCTCCTATTATAGAGGTTGGATTCTCACTATTGGAAGATCCATTGTAGGCTAATCCCCATCCCTCATGATGACTTTAGGACCTTAGCCCTATTTAAACCTTTAGCAAGGTAGATTAGTAAAAAGGCTTCCCCACACAAATTTTGAGATACTTAATATCATGGCATTAACTATATTCTATAGCTGTTCAGTCATATCACTAGAAATTATCAAGAAATATTACTTAAAAAATTAAGCATGGATTTCAAAATATGAACTATATAACTACTTGGGACAATAAGTTATCAAATAGAGCATGAAACAATACATCATATATATTGTATTTTTCCTTTTGATGCAAATTGTGTGGTATTAAGTATTTCTACTTAATTATAAAAGTATATTTCAATAACAAGTGGAAATAATCTAATAACAACAAAACTGTAATACCAACAATGAAGCTACCAATCTAACAAGAGTTAGGATATGAAAGTTAAGACATTTTACTTGCATATTAAAAATATAATGGCAACAATTGAACCAAGAATGGCAAGAGTAATGTATGAGTTGGCATAACTTACAGCTCTAGGTCCCCAGAAAATAAACTTGACAATATTCCAAATGGCAATAGCACATATTTACTACCTCTCTCAGCCCACCATGTAACTGCCTCTGAAAATAACTATTGACTTAACACAGACATGCAAACACACACTGTCAGCCATAAATGATGGACACATCAACTAAACTATATATTATGTCCTAATATAGTAATAACTATTTCATAGACCCAATTCAGCACCTCTGTGCCCACAATCATTTGTCATCACAAGGCAAATGATGGGAATTCTGACAACCAAGGCTCACACTTAACTGATGCCTAAAAGCAATACAGACAGCCAAATCCAATATGCAAGAAACATAGGACTGTTTCATATTGTATTTAGCATCCCATCCTAACAATGATAACAGCATGTAGGATTTCACCCTTGTATCTGTCAAAGAATGCTCATTGTAAAGTAGCAAAAGAAAGCTTGAGGGGTTGAAAAGTCTAATGCAGACACTCAAAACAAGCAATTGATCAAGAAAATAACCGCAAAAAAAATATGAAATTACATAAACATCTATGAGACAATAAAATTATTTCAAGTGTATTTACATAGATCTTCAGGATCAAACAGCTAAGTAGGAAGACATATCAATCTCTATTATATATATTTTTGCAGTACTATATCACCACAGCAGGATTTGCAAAGCTCTGAGGCTATACCGAAACAATGGGAGGGTTTTTCCTAAGAGAAATAGGCTTTCTAAATCTTTGATTTCAAAAAGTCCACTCTAGCCCGTTTTCTTTCAGAAATTCTAGCTGACAAGCTTGAATGGACTTTTGCAGTGTCCAGAGGAATGGTGCAAAACCAAAAGACATCCGAATAACGGATGGTGAGCGAGGATGATGACTAAATAATTCCCAATTTCAACACCCCAGTCACAGATTACAGAAAACCCCAATCTGATCAAATTTCTTTATCAAACATTCACTTGCTGATTTTATTATGCATAGGAAATTAAATGCTTTTTTTTTCAGTCATTGCAAATTGTTTGCAAATTTTAGTAAATAATCTATAATGATTTTCAGATTTAGATGCTTCCAAAATTCTTTAGAAATCTCTTTTATCTCAATTATACATGTTTAACCATTCCTTCCAGATTCTTTCCGAAAGTAAGAGCTAAAACCTAAACTTGTTAACCACAAACTGATTAGACAGACAGGCAAACAGAAGGATGCATGAATAACTTTAAGGGACATCATCGTCCTCTTTTAACATAAAAATGTGCAGCAGCAAGATTTAAAATAAAAATATGAAACAACTTGGTAATTAAATTATCATATTTAAGTAATGGTAGAAAAATAATCACGACTAGATGAATGTAAAAAGTTTTATGAAATTTGTTTGTGAACACTCCATTGTGTTCTTTAAAAATTAAAAAAAAAAAAAAAAAAAGATCTTAACTTTGTGTCAGAAAAGTTTATGAACTTATCATATATTAGCATTCCAAAGCAAGGTAGGATTCAAAAGTAACTCGCACATGGTTGACTGCTTAACATAATACTTGTAAATGGTTCTGACTCTGTTCTGATGATTAAGAAACTACAGAAGGTAAATAGCAAGTCAAGAATTGGGACTACATTTACATCAACTAATGGAATCTTCAATTTGCAATGCATGATAACAATCTACTGTTTAACCATAAGAATTGTAATAAGATTTACCTCAATTAAAAACAAAATCAAAATAGAAAGGAAGCCAGTGCCTGCTACTTCTAAAACCAGGGTATGTAACAAATTCATATTGCCAACCACCTATTTAAACATCACATAAATTTGTAAAGACATTAGAATACTATGTTCATCCCACTTCATGACAGTCTCATGATTCATCAAGAATGACACAAACAGTTAAAAGCAATACATATCTGCAACAGCAGCAAGCGATCATACAGCATAGCAAAGAGTTAAAGACATATTTGATCTTATGACATAAGAAGATTAGTAGATAAGCACATAGAAGAAACAAGCTATGATATATATATAAAAATTAAAGAATTTAAACATCTTATCTTCTTAATCACAATTCGCAGAAATATGCCTTAGATTGTTAGAACAATAGTAAAGACACAGATGTGATTTAAGAAGAATAATAATAATCCAAATATAATATAATAACAGAAATTAAAATTGATCAAACCAGAAGTGAGCGAGACACTATCCTAAGGCAGGCATATTTCCATCCTTCAAGCAAGAACTTCGAAAATACCACCCCAAGATATGATCGATATTGCTCCACCTGCGAGCACGATCATGAAGAAAATTGAAGAAGACTCTTTCAGCACTCAGAAAGAGAGAAAGAAATATTGTAATTGAAAAGAGAAAGTTATAAGAGAAAAAAGATTAGAAAGCTCTTGGATGGTCTATTGGATTAGGTCGTAAGGGCCCTTTTTGTATCCAACCAAAATGACCGTTTACGATCGTTTATAGCTATTGAGATTTTTATTAACCCATTAAGATTTTTATTATGGAGTCCAACGATCAAAACCTTTAATACAATGCCTAACGATCAGAAAATAAAAACAAGATTAAATAGACATGACCATTTGATAATTAGAAACTTAATGGTAATAAATTATGTTGGGATGATTTAGTTGATTCTCCGATTCTGACCTTCGATCGATCTTATAAGCACAACCTGCCGACTGTCAATCGGTTGGCCGACTGACAGTTGGCTAACCTGAGCCATCAACAAACACAGCCATGACAACTCAGTTAATCTTAGATCGATGACCATCGACATATCAGAGTTACCGACCGATGCTCATTTGGATTTTCATGACTACCAACATACAGTCGGCTTACTTGAAACTATTAGCACAGAAAGTGCATAATGACCAGAACATGATCAGTGATGAATATAACTATCCATTCCATGATCACATAATGCTGAATGAACGGGACCCACGTGTCCAACCATTACAGACGATTACCAACTACTCGTTTATAAAAGGAGGTAAATGAACAGTATTTGATAAGGCAATTCTGAACTGATACTCTATCACTTTTAATACTTATCTGTTGTTCACCACTCTCCACTGACTTAAGCATTGAAGGATCTCTATCGGATATAATTTCGATCAGTAAGGACTTCATTTTGCAGGTGCTCTTCACCGACAACAGACGCAACAGGGGATTGGCCATAATAGATTGGAATGCCAGGAAGGAGAAAGGATACAAGCAATCATGCCTAAGACCAGAGCTCAACATTCTACAAGATTCGCGAGGTAATCTTTTCATCGAAAAGATCTTCCTCCCCCACCTCCATTGGCAGGGCCCATCTCTTCGCATCCAGTAATTACTACAGATGCATAAATTGCTGCTCTAACGTAGTAAATGAAGGTGTTAACAGAGGTGGTTCACAGCCTCCAACAGCAACAAACACAACAACAGTAGCAACCATCGATGGAGGAGTCGATGGCTCATTCGGTGCCGTCAAGGCATAGCCGCCATCCTCCACTGCGTTCACCCTCTTTATCTCCAGAACGATGGTCGTCTTGGCACTCTCACTGAGTCGAGCAATCGCATTCTCGACATTCCTATCATGCCGCACATCCTTCGCGGCGATCTCCCTCTACTTTCTGTGTACAAAGCATCAAGAAGAGGAAGAGGCCACGTATACCTTTTGTTTCTCCATCTTTGAGTTCTTCGAAAGATTCTACTCCTCAATTTTTCCAGCAACGATGGCTTAATGACTACGAGCGCAAGTTCAAGGAGATCGACCGCTAACTTGCCCGACTTCAGGTGAAAGTTCAAAAATTCTCCAATGACTATGACTTCCACACTGCCCAACCTCTCTCTCAGTGCATCCTAGACGAGCTGATTCTGTCTTGGTTCAAGATACCGTAAATGGAGCCATATGACGGCTCCACCGATCTAATTGATCACTTGGAGAGCTATAAGGCTCTCATGATGATCCAAGGGGCAACCGATGCGCTCTTATATATTGACTTTTTGATGACTATTCGAAAGGCTTCTCGAGCCTGATATTCTGGACTTCAGTCGGGGAGCATAAACTCTTTCGAGCATTCTTTCATAGTCCATTTCAGCACTAACCGAAAGGTGCCACAGAATCAGATAGTCTCTTCTGCATCAAATAAGATGAGACAAAGATATTGAGAGATTTCATGGCTCACTTCAATATGACCATACTAGAGGTCAGAGATCTCAATGAAGATATGGCCATATCGACCATGAAGAGGGATCTGAAGAGATCCAGATTCACTTATTTTCTGGATAAGACTCTCTCCAAGACCTATGTTGAACTCTTGGAGCATGCATACAAGTATATTCATATAGACGAAGGTGCTTCTGACTATGCCAGATAGAAGAAAAAGATCAAAAAAAGAAGCAAAAAAAAAAGTGAAGCTCCAACCAAACCAAGTCAGTCAACCATCAACAAGCGAGCTTCACCTTGACGTTGGAGTCCAAGACCAAACAACTATGACATATATGACTCCTATACTCCTCTTTCTGCTTCCCATACACATGCAGATCTTAATGGAGATCGAAGGAGAGGAGTATATTCGACATCCCCCATCGATGAAAGCACCATTGAAGAGTCGTGATAAAAAAAAATACTGTCAGTTTCATCATGATCACGATCATGATATCGAATAATGTATTCAACTCAGGGATGAAATAAAGGCCTTGATTCAACGTGGCTATCTCGAAAAATTTTAACAAGATCACCCAACTCAACCTCCGACCGACCGACCATCACAGCCACAAACTGAGGAAACGATCAACAATCGTCCAACGGCAGAAGTAATCAATATGATCTCTGGGCGACTGAAGGACTGGGAGGTAATTTTTGAAGAAGAGTCGGCAAAAAAATGATGACTAAACAATGTAATCTTTTTTTCAGAAGATAATGTTCGAAGAATACAAACTTCTCATGATGATGCTGTCATCGTCTCAACGATGATAGCAAACTATGATCTAAAAAATTTTAATTGATAATGAAAGTTCAACTAATATTCTCTTTTACTCGACTTTCTTTGGAATGCGACTACTAACTGATCGACTCAAAAGAGTCTCGACGTCATTAGTCGATTTTACTGAAGATGCAGTTATCATGGAAAGAAAAATTACTCTCCCACTAACCACAAGAATAGATCCACAATAAAGTACTATTCTCCTTACATTCACTATCGACTGAGTTCCATCAACTTATAATGCCATGCTTGGATGATCCGGACTTAATACCCTGAGAGCAGTAGTTTCGACTTTGCTTCCTAATCTCTATAAAGAATAATCAATCTGAAGACTCTTTATCTATTAATAAATTGGATCAAAGAGAAAATGAAGAAAGGGATGAACCAACCGAGCAACTAGTTTCCATCCCATTAAAAGAAGAAGATTCTGAAAAATGGTCCAAATTGGGTTGCAATTGTCTGATCCGAAGTGGCAACAATTGGTGAATCTACTAAGGACAAATACTGACATTTTTGCCCGATCGATAATTGATATATCAAAAATTTTTCTAGAAGTAATAATCCATCGGCTGAACATTGATCCTAAAGTTGGGCCGATAAGACAAAAAAAGATCTTTTGCTCCTGAAAGACAGAAGGTTATCGACGAAGAGATTGACAAGCTCCTCACGACTGGCTTCATCAGAGAAGCCAATTATCCTGATTGGCTCGTCAATGTAGTGATGGTGAGAAAAGCGAATGAGAAATGAAGAATTTATATTGACTACATAAATCTAAATAAAACTTGTCTGAAGGACAGTTTTTCTTTACCAAAGATCAACCAACTAGTTGATGCAACTTCGGAACACCAACTGTTAAGCTTCAGGGATGTCTTTGCAAGCATAATCAGATTCGAATGGCATCCAAAGATGAGAAACACACTGCCTTTATAACCGACAAAGGCATCTACTGTTACAAAGTAATGCCATTTGGTTTAAAGAACGCCAGAGCTACTTATCAGCAGCTAGTCAACAAACTATTCATGGCACAAATTGGATGAAATATGAAAGTCTACGTTGATGATATGCTGGTGAAAAGCCTCCAAACTTCTGATCATATTCAGGATTTGAAAGAAGCTTTCGACATACTTCAACGACATCAGATGAAATTAAATCTGACTAAGTATGCATTTGGAGTAACTTCTAAAATTTTTTTTGAATTTCTTATGTCACAATGAAGAATTGAAACCAATCTCATGAAAATAAAAGTTATCATCAATATGAAGCATCCAAGCTCCAAGAAAGAGATACAACAACTTAATGAAAAGATCGTCGTACTTAACCGATTCATCTCAAGATCGGCGAAAAGATGTTTGTCCTTCTTCAAGATCTTGAGACAAGCAAAAAACTTCTCGTGGTCAGATGAGTGCCGACAATCCTTCGAAGATCTAAAAAGATATCTAGCATCTCCACCATTACTTACAAAATCAAAGGTGGAAGAAACTTCTTATACTATCTGACGACTTCGACAAAAGTAGTTAGTTCGATACTCATCCAGGAGAATGAAAATTGAATTTAACGATCAATTTACTATACCAACAATGTGCTTCATAATGCTGAAATAAGATATTCAAGAGTGAAGAAGATGATCTACGCTCTAATTATATCATCACAATGACTTTATCTGTACTTTCAAGCATATCCTATAGTCGTCTTGACAGATTAGCCATTGAAAGTAATTTTACACCGACCTGATACTTCAAATCGAATGACAAAGTGGATAATAAAACTCAGTGAGTTTGATATTCAATATCATCCAGGACCGTCGATGAAGGCATAAATTTTGATCGATTTCATCATCGAGTGTACTATATCTGACAATAACTCTGAGGAAGAACCCAACGATAAATTAAAGCAAATTAAAACTCCTGAGGCCGACTTAACATCGATGTGGGTGCTACATATTGATGGAGCATCCAATGCATAAGGTAGTGGAGCTAGCCTCATCCTCATCAATTTTGAAAGGATTATAACTGAATCTGCCCTTCGATTTAATTTTAAAGTTTTAAATAATCAAATCGAGTATGAAGCTCTCCTAGTTTGCTTGAAGATTGCCAAAGAGCTTAATATTAATAATCTGAAGGTCTTCACCAACTCACAGTTAATTATCGAACAAGTTAAGGATGAGTTTGAGGTCTGAGATCCCATTATGATGAAGTATCTTCAAAAAGTAAAAGATCTTATATCGACTCTAAAATATTTTGAGATCTCTTACATTTCAAGAATAGAAAATACTAGAGCTGATGCATTTTTTCGACTCACAACCACTTCATTCAACTCGTTGGATCATATATTCATCGAATGTCTTGAACAGTCAAGTATTGATAAAATCGAAGAAGTGCTACAAGTCAATGATGAGCCAAACTAGATGGACCCGATCATCTAGCACTTGATTGATGAAACTTTACCTATAGATCCTTCAAAAGCCAAACGACTAAGGTGGATGGTGTCATAATATATTTTGATGAATAGACAACTTTATAAAGGGTCATTCTCTCTTTCCTTACTGAAGTGTTTGAGACCAGCAGATGCCGACTATGCACTTCGAGAAGTTCATGAAGAAATTTGTGAAAGTCACTTGAGAGAAAAATTTTTGGCTTATAAAGTCTTATGACAAGAATATTATTGGCCCACTACGAAGAAAGATGCAGCTGAACTTGTCTGAAGATGTGAATCATGTCAGAGTTTGCTAACATACAACATCAATCGCCAGTCAGCTGACATCAATCGTTGCATCATGGCCCTTCGCACAATAGGAAATCGACATATTTGGTCCTTTTCCTCTGGCATCCGATTAGAGAAAATTTATAGTAGTTGCCATCGATTATTTCACCAAATAGATAGAAGCTGAACCCTTGGCACAAATCACTGAAAGTAAGATAGAAAACTTCATTTAGAAGTTAATCATATATAGATTCGATCTACCATACACCATCATCATCGATAATGGTCGACAATTCGACAATCAAAATTTCAAAGAATTTTGTGTAAAATTTTATATTACATACAAACTCACATCAGTCAGTCATCAACAATCCAATAGTGAAGTGGAAGTAACAAATTGAACAATCCTACATGATCTCAAGATCAGACTGAATGAAGCTAAAGGCCTCTAGGTGAAAGAATTATATCCGATCTTATGGGCATATCAGATAACTTCTCATATACCGACAGGAGAATCACCATTCAACCTAGCTTGTAGGACAGAAGCGATGATTTCACTTGAAATCAGATTACCATCAGTAAGAGTGGAATAGTATAATGAACCAAGTAATTCTGAAAGTTGGAGAGCCGATCTAGACTTACTTTCAATAGTCCGACAGCAAGCTTAAGTTCAGATGGCGGCATATCGGCAAAGAATAGTCCGATATTATAATGCAAAAGTCAAACCAAATATCTTTCATTCAGGAGATCTGATCCTAAAAAATGCAAAAATTTCAAAGCCTCTGGATCAAAAAAAATTATCTCCAAACTGAGAAGGATCTTACAGAATAATCGAGATACTTCGACCGGATCCATATCGGCTAAAACCTCTTGATAGAATGACTATTTCTCAGAGTTAGAATGCTAATAATTTAAAGATGTACTATCAATAAAGTTGTTCATATGTATAATATTCAGAATGAAACATTAGAATTCAAAATCGTGAAAGTTTCAGTCAACTACATCTACAAAATGATATTAGATCGATAAATAATCGATCAATTTTTATCGATTATATCTTTATTTTTCATTGTAAAAATAGACTTACTAACTATATCTCATTTTTTATTATAAAAACTGACTTCAGTCAAATGACTACTCATGCTGACTTAGTTTTAATTAAGTGGAATATTATGCCGACTCGACCCCGATTGAGTAGAAAATATACCGACTTGACTATGATCAGTTGAAGGATATTCGACTTATCACTATCTATTAAATACTTATAAAGTATGTAAACAAAGTTGGCTGACACCCGACTAGTGAACAAGCTCTACCATAATTATTGGTCGACATTCAACTCATTGATGAATGATCGAAAATTTGATTGTTATTCGATGACATTGAAAGTACAAATGTAAAAGAGATTTCATACTTAAAAAATTTCTTTTCATTCATTGAAGAAAAGATTAGAAAATTGGATCCAAGATCCGATTACAAAATTAAACTATCTGATTACAAAAAGAAAAAGAAATAATGTTACATCGATCATCTATCGGCTTCTTCATCACCTTGCTCCGGTATAACCTCGGTAGTTGGAGTAGGTTCTAATGCAATCGGTGCATCTCCTTCAGTCGACACAGCGGTCTCCTCAGCAACCTCTTCTTCTGAACTAGGAGGAATAATGCTACTCAGGTCTAGATTCAGATATAATTTTTTGACTGCATCTCTGCCGTCCTCATATCCGACGCAGTAAGAGACGAATCCGCCCCCGAGAAATTCATCCTTGAATTTTTGTGAATCCTTAAAATTCTCGATGGCTAAGCTCAGAGCGCCTCTTGTTGACTTAGCTTCTTCCTTTACGGAGGCCGACTTTGCATCGGCTAGTGCCAGCCTCTCCATGGTGGCTCGATGCCTTCCGTGCTCCGCTTCAAGCTCTTCAATACATCTATCTCTCTCTCTCCAGAGCTGACTGATGAAATGCTTCTTGCTCTTGATCCAAAATTTGAGAGATGCGATGCTCTGACTAGCTGACTCAAATTTGGCTTTGGAGGACTACAGGTCGACCGTCATATGGGAGATCTCTTTTTGGAGCATCTTCTTCCATTTAGTTGTCGTCTGAAGTTATTCAATGACAGCAGTCTTTTCGACGTTGGCAGCCACCACTTTGTCCATCTATGCCTGACGAGGATCGATGATTTTTTGATATCTGCTCTCTAGAGCGTACATATCGTGCGCCCACTAAAAAAAAAGATAAGTCAAATCAAAAAAACAAAGAGAGGAGAGGAATGTTGGAAACTTACCCCAAGCATCGCTGGATAAAATGAAGAAAATATTTCGGACACTATCCGATTTCTCCTATTCTCCCAACCAGTCGGGAGAAGTGCGACTTTGATGAGTCATTTGGCTAATGATGGATTGGCCAAAGCCAACTCACCGACAGGGATTCAGATGTTGAAGAAGATGGGGAGGCCCGCAGATGACCCATCATCGGCAGAAGTAGCCGGTGCCTTTCTCCGGTCCCCAGTCGGCGGTCTGTGCTTGAGACCGCCATAAAATTGGTTCTTGACTGCACCCGAGACCGCTCTGCTAGAGGAATAGCTGGTGCAGCAATAGATTGTTCTGGTTCAGCCATGACTTCTGATTCAACCCAAACCCCCACTGATGGAGCCACTGATGGTTCTGTCGTAGCATCTTTGTCTCTCACCGTCTCGACTCCAACTGACGGCACTTCAATCGGAGGAAGTGTTATCAAAGCCGACAATGCTATAACTGGCTTGGAAGCTGTCACCGACGGAACGTCGGGTTCCCTTACCGGTACCGACTGAAAATCAACTCGACTTTTTCTCGATGGTCGGGAGGATCTATCATTAGTTGCTACCCTCTTCTTAGCAGCATGTAAGTGGATGTCAGCAGTCGAAACTCATGCTCTCGTCTGCATGGCTGCAATCAAAAGATAAAGTTTAGTATAAAATTCAGAAACAAACAAAGAGAAAAGTGACGTGATCGATTATGCTATATCTAAAAAAATTATCGAACTAAGTCCAACATCATAGAGAGCCTGCTTTGTCATCAGCTTTCATTGCGATGGAACTTTCATATCTTTAAGTCGGAGAAAGTCTTCTCGATTGATGGATCCACCCGACTATGTTCGTTGGGACTAGTTCTCAGATCACCCCAGCATGAAGGAAAGCCCCCAGGAGAAGAAGAAGAAACAAAAGGTGAGGATTGGTCGGGATAAGATGACACAATAAGGCGAAGCTGATAATCAACTGGATGGAGTTCGAAGCCAGCTGAGTAGGACAAGGACTGTAATAATCAAGAAGATTTCGGACGAACTCCGAAATCAAAAATCGAAGACCAGCTTGAAGGTCCTCAACATAGAATGCAACCTGGCCCGGAGGAGAAGAGTTCACCTGACCGTCCGGATCAAGAGCAGAAAGCTGATATTGCTTCGGGATATAATACTATTTTCAGAGCCATTCGATATTAGGCCCAGACAAAGAAGAGACTTCCGTCTCCAAACCCGAAGGAGAATCGTCGATTGAATTCTCTGACCAAGTATCCTGAGAAGATGAAGCTTTCATTTTCTTACTTGCCATTAGAAATAAAAGAACCTAGAAAAAAAAGAACAAAAACCTAAGAGGGAGGAATGAAAACTCAACCTGGAACTAGGCATGACGCGAAGAACAGAAAAACTTCGAAAGCTCCTAACACTAGGGCAGAACCTTCTATTGCAGAGGAGAATGATGAATGCAAAAGCAGAAAGTCCAAAAGAAAGCAACTTTATATATATAAGACCCCTCAATGGTCTGGATGAAGTCATTCAAATCAGAATTTTTTCAGATGTCGACACGTGGCTATATCAAGACCGATCATTGATCGAACGGTTTGACGCACCTACTCCCAGATCACGCCACCTCACCATTATCCGCATGAACGGTATAGAGCCAATGATATCTAGACACATGATCAAAATCTACTAGTGAGAATCAAATCATCCAAATTTTTCGGACGTCGGATTATTTTCCCGAAGCGACACCCCAATGATAATCTCACAGTTATCGAAACAATAAAATGGCTGGAGACCTTTCATTTTTTGAAAAATCATTAATGCCTACAACCGAATCGAGGCTCGAGATAACACGTGGCAACTTCCTTCATCCAACGTGATAGAGCATGTGACAACACACATGTCAAACTACCTTGGACTTGAGAATGGAGGGCAACTGTTGGGGTGATTTAGCCGACTCCCCGATACTGACCTTTGATCGGCCTTATAAGCACGATCTATCGACTGTCAATCGATTGGCTGACTGACAGTCGACTAATCTCAGCTATCAACAAATACAGCTATGACAACTCGACTGATCTCAGATCGATGACCATCAATATATCAGAGTTACCGACCAATATTTATTCGGACTTCCACAACTACCAACGTACAGTCGGCTTACTTAAAACTGCCAGCGTAGAAAGCATATAATGGTCAGAACAGATCAGTGACGGGTATAACCACCCATCCCATGATCACATAATGCCGAAATGAGCGGAATCCACGTATTTAACCGTTACAGACGGTTTCCAACTACTTGTCTATAAAAGGAAATAAATTAACAGTATTTAATAAGGTAATTCTGGATTGATACTCTACCACTTTTAATACTTATCTGCTGTTCACCACTCTCTACTGACTTAAGCATCGGAAGGTCTCTGAACGAACACAATTTCGGTTAGTGCGGACTTCATTTTGCAAGTGCTCTTCACCAGCAACAGACGCAACAAGGGATTGACCGTAATAAATTAACATAATGATAATAAAGAGATTAAAATATTTAAATGATAAAATTAAAAAATAATATTAAAATATTTGAAAAAATATTAAAAAAATTTTGAGTTTTCTTTTTGGATTCTCCCCAACGTTACCTCCATAGCAAGAAGTGGAGCTTCTTAGCTGCGGATGCAGTGAACACCACATTTTGCTAGAGAACTTCGAAATGGAATAGCCTACCATTTGCTCTTTCCAAACGATCCAATAGACAACTATTGCCAGGCTATCTAGCTAGTTGGCATGTTTATGGGTAATTGATCTCGCCAACAATTCCATAACTCAACGACTGTTTTTGGAGTAGTTGGGATTCAAAGCTTTTGAGCGATCAGAAGCCAGATGCCAGCAGAGAAGTGGCAGATTAGTGGTACGCAATCCGTTGTTTCTTCCTCAGAACAGCAAACCAAACAGAAGGGGTGGGGGAGGTGATCTTCGTTTTCCTTATATTCTCTGCCGTCAGGATTCGATTGTTAAAGGCTAGCCAATTGGAAATTTTTAGCTTCTCTGGAAGAAGCATTTTCCAGTTGTATTTGGTGAATTGTGATCGGATTCCTCCATGGCTTGAATATAATACTCGACCATGCTTCGCTCCCTCTCCCTCCTTTTGAGAAGAATTTCCGTATCTTTTCTGAGTTCTACCACGCCACCATCACTTCCATTGGAGAACGACAACATGTACGCCCTCCTAAGTCACTTGTGAAAGATATAAATAGATGGGTATTTGATGAAGTAGTCAAAATATTTGGATCCTACCAGCCAACTCGGATGGATACGGTTTTCTTTCCCATTTTATTTTAGGCGCCATTTGACAGGGGGGATGAGGTTACTATAGTACGGGTACGCTTCTTGCTCTTCTTATTTATTTTGTTTTTCCATCTATTTTCAGATTTTATTTTTTAAAATTTATTAGGTTCGAAATATTTTTATACATTATTCGATGCTCTCTTAGTTTTGGTTTCTAAATCATTAAAATTTCATTGCCCATGCTTTTGTGACATTACAGGTGATCTACATATATTTCATTACTTTTTTTAGATAAACCCCAAACGCTATGCCAACATTTTCTGTTAGTGGCCAGTAAAATTTCAGTCATTGATCTTGGTTAATCATATTGCCAAAATAATTAGATGGCTTGGTCTTTCCATTAAGCTCTTTATTATTTTAATCATCTAGCTCCAAACTTTATTTCACATCTTATTTACATATGAAATAAGTCATTGTAATTGTGAGGACCCTTTTACTTTTATAAAAAATAAAAAGGACCTTTATTTGCAATACATCCAATGAAGTGTTATAGCTTCCTTATTTATTGCAAAGCGCAAGTCTAACTACATCTTTGTGCATTTTAAAAACACTTTGATAATTTAAAATTTTATATCAGTCCCCTAGCGAAATAATCCTGCCTCCATCCCTAGCAAAAAGTAGGGCTTCTCAAAAGGAAGACGGGTACCATCAGCGCAAGACTAGACAAAAAGGGGTTGTAATATCTATTTTACTATTCATACAGGGGCATATCTTTTTTCCATGTGCCAAATAAAGTCTTAAAAGCTTGATTGTTATATTAGACTACGTATTACACAAGGTATTTAAAATATTGCCCCTTTCCATAATTTTCCTGTGGTTTATATTATTTTAGCTGTTCATCATGACTGAAAAATTTTATAGCGTAAGTTATAAAAAACTTAAAAATGTACCCAGATTTAGAATTGTTATTTTTAACAGAGTAGAGATTAATGCAGTTTCTCTGTTGCCGCTACCTGCTACCAATTCCATTACTCACTTTTGATTGAGCCACGCTATCACAAATTAGGGTCCACGCCCTATGCTGCTGGAAGTAAAGCGTTATTGTCTCTGTTGTGCACTTCCGATTGGGCCCATGCAACCGGAGTCCTTTTATGCAATGTTAAACCCGGCCCGGCCCGGCCCGACCGGTCCATCCGAAAACCTGATGATCCAGCCATGGGACCGGACCGGTTGCCTAATTGAACCAGATGCGCTTAAAAATCGATAAAATTCGAGTGAACCGGCCAGTTGGACCGCAAACCATCGGACCCGATAAAATCCGATCGAGGCAAATCCGGTTTCATTTTATCTCCCGTCCTGATCGTCCCTTCGGCTTTGCCTTCGAGTCTTCAACTTTTCGATCCCAGGCTCCCGGCTTCCTTCCTCAGTGACCAAGTCGGCAGCGGCCGCGGCGAACGGAGAGTGTGGACGGGCCGACGAGGACGATCGGAGCTCCGATGAGTAACAGCAGCGTAACCTCTTTTTTTTTTCAAATCTCTAGTGAATAGATGCAAGATCGGTCCCTCCGCCTCCTTCTCCTCCATCTGCGACCTCCTCCCTCCACTTCTTTATTCTTCACTCGACCCACTCCGCCTCCTTCTCTATCGATCGAGACCTCCCTCTGCCTCCTCCTCCTCCGCTCGACCCCTCCCCTCCTCCCCCCCCGTCTTCTTCTCCTCCGCCATCCGGGGCATCTTCCCTCTGCCTCCTCCTCCTCCGCTCGACCCCCTCCATCTCCTTCTCTCTATCCAGAACCTCCCCTCCACCTCCTCCTCCGCTTTCCTCCACCTCCTCCTCCTCTACCATCCGGAACATCTTTCCTCTGTCTCTTCCTCTTCTACTCGACCCCCTCCGTCTCCTCCTCGTCCAGGACATCCCCCCTCTGCCTCCTCCTCCACTCGACTCTCTCCCCCCTCCGCCTCCTCCTCCGTATGGATCCCTCTATTGGTTCAACCATTGAACCGACAGTTGGACCGTTGATCCACTGACCAGGTGTCTTGTGCGGGTCAAAGTCCGAGCCGGGTTTAATAACATTACTTTTATGCAAATACTGGGAAGGGATGACACTATAAATATAATTTTTGCTACCAGTTACGTGAGTGCTAGTGGTGATAACCTCCCTCTTCAAACAGCTTATAACACTACAGTAAAATAGTAAATTCCCGACAGTGTTTTTTGCCGACGTTTTGGACACTATAAATATAATTTTTGCTACCAGTTACGAGTGCTAGTGGTGATAACCGCCCGTGGTCCTCCGTGTGCCTCGCTCCCCGGCCGCCGGCACCCATCCCGGCCTCCCGCTTTCCTCTGGCGCCTCTCGCTTTCCCCGACCACCTCCCCCTCTTCCAGCCGCCGGTTGTCCTCTGCGCCCCTCGCTTCCCAACCCCCCCGGTGACCGCAGCCCCCCCCTCCCCTCCCCCCTCCCGCGGCCCTAACCGCCGCCCCCTCCCCGACCCGCTCGCCCGCGACAGCCCCCCCTCCCCTCCCGGTGACCGCAGTGCCCCCCCCACCCCCTCTCCAGCGGCCCTAACAGCCACACCCGCTAGCCCCCTCCCCTCCCCCCACATGCGGCCCTAACCGCAGCACCTGCCGCCCCCCCTCCCCGGCCCTCCCGCAACAGCCCCCTTCCCCCCTCCCGATGCATATAGGTTTCCTCTCCTTCTCTCTTTCCGTCTCTTTTTCTCATAGTTGATGGCTTTCTTTGACCGTTTTTGTGCTTGTTTTTGCTTCTTGCAGGGCATCTAAAGGGCTTGGACCAGTCACCTACACGCGCTGCCATCCGAATCAGAGGTACCTTCCTGTGCAATCCATAGCATATTTTTGGTTTTTTAATGATGAAAACAGTGATCAGATGCGTATTTATTTGGTTTTTATAAGGTAGAGTCAGATTCCTAGGATCCCATTTTATGGTAGATGGTTTTTGGACCGGAATGCATTGTTTATTGGTTAAATTTTACAGAACAATAAAAACTTGTTGATCCTTAGAATAGTAAGTTTAATTTCTTATTTAATTAATTAATTAATTAATTAATTAATTAGATGCATTGGACTTGGGTTTCGGCCCTGCACGCTCGAGCTTTTGGTCCCAGTTGGCATCCAAGGCATCCAGCCCTCGCACACCCTATGCGCTCAGACTGATGGAAGGTGCCGAGCAGCATTAATTATGAGTTAATTTTAATAAAATTTGTATTGCATGGAAGCAAAATGAAACCTAGAGACTTATATGATATGGGAAACCAAGTGAAAGATAATGACCATGACACTTATACGCAATGTATGCCTTACAATTTTGTGCCAGCTGATGATTTAAATGCCACAGCGACATTTGTTAAGATGAAAAATGAAGGAGACACTACTGCTTGATTGTTATTGGTAATAAATATTTATGATGTATATAATTTGTATTAATTATTATATTAAATTACTATTTATGTTAACTGATTCTGACTTTTATTTATGTAAATGCTAGGTGACATCATGCATCGCAGGGGACGATATGCTGTTGTGGAGTTCCAGTTTTTACAGACAGAGGCCGGTACCTCTTCTTCAGCGCAGCAGCCTGAGGCCAGTTCTTCTGCACAGCATTCCGAGCCCTGTCCTCCATCATCAGCACAGCACGATCCTCCTGTTCATCAGACAGATGATGAGCTATACGTTCAGGGTACTTTATGTCTTTCATTTCATTTGATTTGATTCCATGTATGTTCAGTACTTCGTTACTTTTACATATTTTTTGTAGACAGATCCGGGAGAGTACGCCCCAAACGTAGACCCACAGTAGTGCGAGATGTGTGGTAGTTGCGTGAGGGCGAGAGGATTGTTGTGGAGTGCAATCAGCAATGTCAGTCAGTTAAGAAAGTTGCCAGCTTATTGATTTCATTTTTGGGGACCGTTGCTCTGAAGCCTCAGCTATATCCATTGGGCTATGCAAAATGGAATGGCATGCTTCCAACGTACAAAGTTGAGCTCCTCCGAGTTATACAGATAATGAATTGAATTTCATATTATATTTTAATTGTTAAATACTTACATTATTTATTTGATTTAACATATTTTTTATTTGTAGAGTAAGTTCGTACTCCCTCCATCCAAGTCATGATTTTGTAACGAAGTCTTTCAACCGCAAATGGAAAGAATATAAATCACACTTGAAGAGGGACTACATGAGACGAGCAGGTATGATAGAGGAGGAGGTTGCTAGGAATTGTCCTCCTAATGTATCCTTGGAGCTGGTCCATTATTGATTCTCTGAGAGGGCACAGGTTCATTATTGGTTCATTGTCCCTTTCTTTTAAATATATTATAAATATATTAATTTATATTGTACATTATACATTTAATGCTTTCCTCTTAGGATATAACAAATTGTTTACTTTATTTTGCAGACTTATTTTAATATTGGTAGAACTGCACGAGCAGTTCAGTCTGTTCCTCGTACAATGGGGTCAAAGAGTTATGCATGACTCTGATATCGGAGTCCGTATGTTCTTTATAATTTCATAATTAACTTATGCTTTTTATGTTGAAACACTTATATTTTTTTATGAAACTAACATCATTATGTATCGTGGACCATGCATGTATCATGATACTTAAATTTTTTTTTTTTTTAAGTTGTTCATGTAGGTAGATGAGCATGGGAGGGAACCTAATAAACTGGAGTTTTACCGGATGACTCATACTCATCACGATGGCACTTTTGTTTGGGATGAGGTGAGGGATTTATATGTATGGTATTATTAATATTCTATTTTGTGCAATGATTTTAGTTTGATTTTGTTAAACATTAATTTATAACTCTTATTTTTAAAATAAATATAGGGAGAGGGCTACATCTCTCATTGTGGAGCATGAGGACGAGTCCAGAGCCGTATGAACATAGCAGAGTTGCATGAAGGCCGAGGTGTTCACAAAGTTGATGGGACCGGTGCTACAGTCGAGTGAGAGGGGTTATGGAGTAGGAGTCACCCCTACTCAATTATCTGCGGTGAACAGATATACGCAGGATGCTACAGTAGATGCTCAGGATTCAAGCGTCCGCAGACTCGAGGCGGAGATGGAGCAGATTAGATAGAGTGATGCTGCTGAGATGGAGGAGATGAGACAGAATTGTGCCGAGACGTAGATCATGAGGGAGCAGATTGATCGGCTTACATTTTTGTTACATATGTACGCCTCATCTCAAGTAAACACATATTATTAAATATATGTTTTTGTGTCAATTTAATGATTAATACATTTTTATATATGGATTTGCAACTCAAGCTTTTTATATGTTTCTTGTAGGCTCCCGTTACGTCAGGCACTCGTGGAAACGGCGGCACGTCAGGCATTCATGGAGACAGCGACGACCATCTACCTGCAGATGATTGACATTTTTTTTTTTTTTTTTTTGTAGCCCCATGTTTTCTGTATGCTTTTATTTTGTTGAACTTTTGATTGTAATGGACCAACATCAACACTTTGTTTTTATTTATATAAAACAATATCTTTTAACCCAAATTTGCTATTGGTGTTTGCTTTTGTCATGGGTGGTGTTATTTGTACAGATTTATATTGTTTAATTGATATAATTTTGTACAGAAAATTTTGTATTCATATTTCTATACGTATTTTGTTTAAAAAAAAGAACTGACGATGCTTTTAAGCATCGTTAATCCCTCTGTTAACGATGCTTAGAAGCATTGCTAGTCACTTATTAACGATGCTTACCAATGTTATTAAAAAGCGTCGGGACACACCGCACCTGAGTGTTGTCAGCAAATTTTAAGCTTCTGATCGGCATGAAACTTTCCGATGCTTTTTAAAAGCATCAACATGTTATGTCTTCATGCTTGTATACACAACGCTTCCGCAACACTTTTTGAAGCTTCGGGACGGTTGTTGCCGACACTTATTAGCGTCAGAAAAAAAAGCTTTATTAGCGTCACCTATTATCCTTTTTACTGTAGTGATAGTTTCATACGCTTCATATGTAATTGCTAACACGCTATACTATGACAGAAATTGAAATCATATTATCTACGTATATTTAATAGAGGCAAGTCTTGGCGTAATAGTAAAATTGCTCTATTTGACTTGGATGTTTGGAGTTGGGAGACGCTAGGCTTTTGCACACAAATTTCGATGAATAAGTTCACACAAAGGAGGCTTAAATGGAAACGTTGGATGCTGGTAAAAAGGGTAGGAGTTTCATATTGACTCAAGAGCAATGGACTTGATGGATGTTTCTAATTGACACTATTCTACTTGACCAAACCAAATGCTTGGCAAGAGCGTGAGCATGAGTGGCAGATACTAAATACGCTGTTCAATTTAATTCACTAAGATTTAGAAAGGAGGCTCCTACAACCTGTAAGTTATGTATGTGACCAATGTGGTAAGGTGAATGAAACATGTTTCCAAATAAAAGCTTACAAATAGCATTTATGTCCCTCCAATTCTTTCGAGGCTCCATTTGCTTTGTCAAGCAAATATGATGATAACGGTAATAAGCTGCTTCGTGTTGATTGGTGTTAACCGGCATCAAAAATCTTAAGAAATTCTTAATCTCTATGTCCAAAATATTTGCATGCAACAAACAACGCAAATCTCTACAAACACTCTGCCAAGGAACACTATACATTCAGCAACAAAGAATTCAAGAAAGATTTTGTTGTCACATCCTGAATCCAGATACGGCCACACAATCTCTAGAGCAGTACCATAGAGATTATGTAAGACCTAAATAATTATAAACTCAATTATTTTAAATAATCAAATAAATATCAAACATATCAATCGAGTCACATCTCCAAATCAAATAGTAAACTTTGTTCAAATACAATCATTCAAATGTTCATTGATATCAGAGAATTTAAACTAGCTAAACTACTAAAAGCTTCAGTATTTATTCTCTCGCCCAATCCATCCGAACTAAGCATCCTATGAGTCTGAAAAACAAAACAAAGAATATGAGCTTCTTCAGCTCAGTAAGAATCACTGTACATGTACATCAGACTAATAGATAAAGTGAAAAATATATTAATACCAATATAATTTTGTAAAGACTTATATATATATATATATATATATATATATATATATATATATATATATATAATAACTCAAATACTGACATAAACATGTATTTAATAAATAATAGATCATCATATACCATCAAGTGAGGTCTTTATCAACATTGATTTACAAGGTCTTAACATCTGATTCATCTTTCCACAACTTCAGTTTGATAATCTTCTATCCTTTTCGACTTTGAACTAATCCAAATCATGTCTGTCTCCATTCGATCAAATTTTCACTTATAAGCCTTTCAAGACTGTCCCAAGCATGAGCTCCTGACTGACTGTCCCACGTACGAAAGCCTATGAGGGGCTGTCCCAAGCATAAGCTCCTGATGGGCTGTCTCAGACATAAGCTCCTGACAGGCTGTTCCACATGATGAGGCTAGTTCAAACTATATTTTTTATTTTTTTATTTAATTATTATATATTAATTTTACCAAATCAATTCTGATTTACAGTGTGATTAAAATAGATATATCATATTCATATAATCATACCATCAATCATAGATATATATATATATTGACATAACATACTCATGCTTAAAAATCATATAAGCAATAACGGTATCTCAAGTATAGCAAATTCAACGATGCAAAATCAATAATACAATACCAACGGTAAAATAGCATATATAGTGATAATCATGTACATGGATTCTTATCTCAATTAGTGATAAATCAAACTCATTGCCTTATGCTCTAAATGTCAAAACCCTACTCGATGCCCTCCTATCCGATGATAAAATAGCATATATTTTGGAATTGTTGCTTCTCTGTTCTCAATTTGAATGTTTTAGATCCCTTCTGTTGCTTAATATTATGAACCAGACAACTTTCTCCAGGTTTATTTGCTCTCTTATAACTACCACACCCCATTCCTCCTGAAGCTGCCTTAATAAGGCCCTGTGTGTTTTTTTTTTTTTTTTGAAAGAGATTCTTCATTAGCATCACCTTGACAGTTTACATTCCAAAATACATAACACCATAGAGTAAGGAGTAAACAACCTGTACACCAAAAGTAAACTGAAAATAGAAACCAGTTTCTGCAGAATCCATACCCAATCACATAAAGAAAATTGGAGAAGTAATAACTGGAGAATTAGAAAGCTGTACACACATGCTCCGAATAAGCGGAATCTGGTAGTGGGAGGAATAGTGCAAGAAAATCTGAGCAGCCGTCTAATCCTTTGAGAGCTCGTGAGCCAGGCACTGTAGATGAAGAACAAGCACATAAATGAAGTCAGCAGCAACATGGCACCAATTAAGTATAAATCATACAACTGAGAGGAAAAACATCCTGTCTGTTCGCCATGAGTGGAGTGATCAGCCAATTCCAAAATCAGGGAAATGTAGCATTGAACAAGATAACCATAAGCTCGGAGGCAATGATAAGCATGTGGACCCTTCAAATGAAGTAAGACTGCATCATAACAGGATCTGTAAATATCCATGAAATAACAAAGAATAGCATGTAATACGAAGACCTTCCAACCAGCTGCAAAGCCACAGCAAATATAATTGATAAAGCTGATTGGAGCGGATCGGTCGAAAGTGGTAAGCTTAGCTGTAAACATTGATTCCATGCTTTGGGAATGCTATAGAATAGGCCTGCCAACAAAATATGAACCAAATCTGGATGTTGAGGCAGAAGGTGTGAGTCAAAAGAAAAACCACCTGATAAAGCATAAGAGGCTGCCCAATCAGCCGCCTGATTCTCTTCACGGCAAATGTGAGAAATTTTAACAGATGAAAATCAGGGAAGCCACGAAGCTAAATCTAACATCCAGGAAGTTAGATTCATTCAGTTATGGTGCAGTTTATGAAGCCAAGATATAACAACAGAAGAGTCACCCTAAATCGAAATTGCTTGAGTATTAAAGCATGTAACTAGATATTTTACAGCAGCCCAAGTGCCAATAAGCTCTACAAAAGGAACCGAAGATTTAGGAAGGAGTTTGCCCCCAATTACCAGCAGTGAACCATCATGATCTCGGATAATAAACCCAGCAGCCGATCTGTCCGTTGTTGTAGCTCCATCAAAATTAATGATGTTATACCCAAAGGGAGGGGGAATCCAAGAAATAAGTTTTGGATAAGAAGGATGCTGGTTACCCAACTGAGGAATTCCCCAGTACCTTTGTTGGGAATACATTAGGTGTGGAGGAGCTATAGATGCAGAAGATTGATCTATATCAAAACAAATGCATAGATGCAGTAGATGCAATGAAGTAAGGTAGCGAGCTTGAAAAATCCTCTGATTTCCTGCATACCAAATTAGTGATGCCATATAAGCTATGAGAGATTTCATCCTCTTTGATACTCTAGAATTAGATAGATAAGTATACAGATCTGGCAAGGAAAAAGGGATGGGACTACTATACTGCTGGCGCAAGAGGACCCAGCATTGTTGGGCAAATGCACAAGTAATTATAACATGTTGGCAATTCTCCACACAATTAGAACACAGGTCACATGCAAAAAAATTGGTATACAGAATATTTAGATAAAGCAACAGTTCTTTTGTTGGTAAGCGTTGCCAAAACAACTTCCAACAAAAACACTTCACTCGTTTTGGCACGGACAGATGTCAGATCCAACCAGTGTGGAAATTAAATGGAACAGTTGAAGGCTGCATGAGAGCAACAGCAACATCTTTAGAGGAGATAGTTGATGCTCGTGATTGAGCCCAACCGAATTGGTAAGGCCAATGTAGCTGCACAAGCGGTATAAAGGTAATTGCAGTCAACATATTGCTGTTAAAGGGTAGCCAAAAGGGGCATATTCCAAGAATTATTCGGTAAAATAAAGTCAGCCACAGTAAAGTTACTGAGATCAACAGCCACGTTGGTATATGAGGGCCACCGACACAGTGGTATGTTAGAAAGCCAAGGATCCTTCCATGCATTAATTGCAGATCCATTACCAATCAGCCACATAAATTGAAATTGAAGACGATGGCCAGTAGAAACAATTTTGCGCCACATAGGTGAACAATGAGCAGGAGGACAATAGGCTACCCAAGAACGTTGAAAGTTATATTTAGAGTAAACTAGTTGTGCCCAAAGGGAAAAAGGTTGCAATATGAGTTTAGCTGCTATTTTTTCTAGTAAAATAGCCTGCTGCTGCCGTAATGAGAAGAATCCCAAACCTCCAGTTTTGTTGGATGGACAAACAGTTTCCCAAGAGATGAGGTGAAACCCGTGATTGGAAGAGGAGTGTCAACGGACTTCTCGTTCTAAATAGACCACAATGGAAATCGGAACTGGAAGAGAGGCTAACATATGTATTGAAATGGAGAATAACACCGATTGAAGAAGTGTAGACCTCCCTGCAAAAGATAGTGCTTTCCACTTCCAAGATAGAATTTTAGCCAACACCTTTCAGTAATAAAATTAAAATCAGATGGCCGTAACTTAGAATAAGTAATTGAAACTCTCAAGTATTTCCAAAACTCCTCGTTTACGGGGCACAGCAAAGATAGATGAAATGGTTCTCTTGACAGATGGGTCAACCGAAGGACTAATGATGATAAAACATTTTGATGTATTTACCGATTGACCTGAATAGTGACAATATGAGTCCATTAATGGCATCACGAATGGTTGCTCTAGCTATAAGAAGACAACCATCAGCAAAAAAAATATGAGATACACGATGCCCATTCTATCCTGAAATATAAGGATGGAGAAGTTGAGAGTGAACTGCTGCTTGAAGAGTGAGTAAAAACATTTCTAAAGAGAGGAGAAAAAGAAAAAGGAGATAACGGACATCCCTGTCTTAACCCACACTTCATCGAGAACCAATCAGTGGTTGATCCGTTAATAAGAAGGGCATATCACGAATTGAGCACCAAAGCAGCAATCCAAGTAACAAATTGATCAGGGAAGTTAAATAGCTTCAATACTCTTAATAAATAACTCCACTGTACTCGATCATAGGCTTTCTCCAAATCAGCCTTGACCAATAGAAGAGCACTAGGTGGGCCAGCCCTACCTAGAGAGTCCATGACTTCTTGGACTACAAAAATGTTTTCCATCAAAGATCGGCCCCCTATAAATGCACTTTGGTTCAAAGAAATGAGGTCTGTCATGAATAGCCTCATTTGATTAAGCATGATGCTTGCCACCAGCTTATATATTGTGTTGCAAAGGCTAATGGACCGGAAATCAGAAAGCTTAGCAGGGTGTTGACTTTTAGGTATCAAAGCAAAATATGTATCTTTCCAGGATATAGGCATAGAAGAGGTTTGGAAAAAAGCAAGTACCACACTTACCACGTCACTGCCTATAATATGCCAAAAATCTTGAAAAAAGGAGGCTGCAAATCCATCTGGACCTGGGGCTTTATTAGGATTCATAGAGTGTAAGGCATTGACTATCTCCTCTTTAGTTACTAGAGAAATGAGAAATTGTTGTTGAGAAAGGGAGAGAACAGATGAAGCCTGGGGTAGCCAAACATCATCAGAATTCAACAATAGATTGTAGCGAGATTGAAAATCCTGTGATAGTATTGATTTTATACCAAATTCCTCATAAACCCATTGTCCGGTGTCCGCTTGAAGAGCAATAATACGATTACTGTCTATTGTGGATAACAGTACTATGGTGAAAGAAATTTGTGTTCAAATCACCTTCTTTAAGCCATTGGATGCATGATTTCTACCTCCAATAACATTCCTGGATAGATAAAATGCGATTATAATTTTGAACACAATGGAGAAGGGTGTGATGATGATCAGATAAATAGCCAGTCTGAGATTCAAGTGACTGAAGATAGAGAATTTGATTATATAGATTATGCACTTTAAATTTACTCCATTGAAAATGCTTATGTCTAAGTTTCAGTAGCTTGAAAGAGAGGCGGTCTATAGGAGCTAACTGTTCAACACCCTGCCAACACCTGCGAACCAGATGATGAAAATTTGGATAGCACTTCTAAAAGTTAAAGTAGTGAAATGGAGGAGATGATCTCAACTTATAAGTTTGGATCGTCATCAGTAAAGGACAATGGTCAGAAGTAAATCTTGCCAAATGATGGATACTAGAATTAGGGAAGAGATCAATCCAATTATCTAAAGCAAGTCCACGGTCTATGTCACGCCCCGAACCCAACACCCGGATCGGATACGTGATGGCCGCACACTCCTTAGAGCAAGCCCTAAAGAATATGCAAGGCCAAATTAAATCATTACAACCTTAACATCCATAACAATTAATTTCAACAATAATTCGTAAAATCTTGCATAATTACAATTTAAACTTCTTCAATTCTCTGATCAAATACTATGACACTCTATTTATCCTTCTGCTCACCCGTAAATCCAAGCCATAGCCAATCATGAACGTCCTGTAACTCTGAGAAGAAAAGAAAGATGAAGGGGTGTAAGCTTTACAGCCTAGTAAGAATTCTCACATCACACCAATATAATAATATAATCTGAAAATAATGATAGGCAATATCACATAAAAGTCAATGTTCACTGTCCAGAATACTGCAAACATTTATAGATTATCTGTTTTATCAAAAGTGATGCATCATCATATGTTAAATAAGTGAAACAATTTTATTCAACGATTATTTCATGTCTTATCTTTCTATTTTCTTCTATTATCACATCATCTTTAAATCCTTTCTTTTTGGCTTTAGCTTTAGCTTTGGCTTTGGCTTTGGCTTTGGACTACCAGGATCATGCGACGATCTTTTATTCGGATCGATTTCTGTGATCTTCCTCGGATCGAAATATTCATGATCTTTTTCGGATCAAAGTGGCCATGATCTTTCTCGGATCAAATCATTCATGATCTTTCTCGGATCAGATTCTTCATGATCTTTCTCGAATCATATTCTTCCACACATAAGCCTGTGGGGGCTGTCCCAGGCATAAGCTCCTGGCAGGCTATTCCACATGACAAGACCAGTCCAAACCATATTTCTCTTTCTTTTCATTTTCATGAAATTATGATATTTAACTTCATTAATCAATTCATCTTTTGCAGTGTAATAAATATGTCATACACAATCATGCCATCAATCGCTGATACATTTGTATTGATATAACATACTCATGCTCAAAATCACATAAATAAATAACAATATCTCAGATATAACAAATTCATCGAACTCAAATCTAACGATGCAAAATCAATGAAATAAAACCAACGGTAAAATAACATATATAATGATGATCATGTACAGAGATTCTTACCTTTACTGGTGACTGATCCAAGCACAGAAATCAATGTTCTTCTTTAATTTATGAATTTTTTTAACAAAATATTCCACTTGATATCATATGCAGACAATCATCTCTTCATAACCCTGATCAATATAAAAATCACATATAGAAAAATTACCGATAATTGATCCTAATACACAAATCGAGGACCTCTCTTAGGATTAATCAAAATTAGGATTTATCTAAGTATCTGGATCCTCCACTGATCCATAAGAATTTTAGAGAGAGAAAATCTATGAAGAAAGAAAAAATTTTAGAGAGAGAAAGTAGAGAGAGAAAGTGGAGAGAGAATCTTCGTATTCTTCCGATAAGGCAATCATGATCGAGATCATCAAAGATCCTATCAGGGTGACTCAATATGAATCAAGTGTTACAAATTTCAAATAGAATCGGACTGCGATCAGATCTACCGCACGAATTTCGGAGCAATCTCAAATCATCATATTTTTATTTCAAATTTATCCTAGGGTCTGTGATGTAATCAAAGAGAGTAGAAAGATTCTAGAGAGATAAAATCTACAAAAAGAGAGAAAAATCTAGAGAGAGAAAATAGAGAGAGAATCTAGAGAGAGAAACTGGAGAGAGAAGGTAGAGAGAGAATCTTCTTCTTTTTATTTTATTTTATTTTTATTTTTCTATTTCTCTTTTTCTTTTCTTTTCTTTTTTTTTTTTTTTCTTTTTCTTTTTCTTTTCCTTTCTTCTTCTTCTTCTTTTCTTCTTCTTCCTTCTTTTCTTCCCGCGGCCTCCCTTGGCTGAAACAGGGGAAGACCATGAGGTCCCCCCCTCGGTGGCTCGGGCTCCGGCGGCTTGATCGGAGATCCGGCAACAGGTGGAGGCGGCGGTGGGCAATGGACGGCCGGCGGCAAGGTTCGATCGGCAAAAATCAAAGGAAGATTCAGAAAATAGGAGATTCTTTTGCGACTGATTTTCGACAAAGACGGTGGCCGGCGGCGAGGCTTTGGGCCAGGGGAGAAAGGGAAGAGGGAGAGGAAGAAGGGGAGGGGCTTACCTCGAGCTCCGGCAGCCGAGAAGAACTCCGACAATCCTTTCTTCCTGTTCAAAGAACTCGCAGAAAAATCTTGGAAAAATCCCTCTAAACTCTTAATAATCTCTCAAAATCCCATGATAAAGACCTAAAGGGAGGGGAAGGGGGTTTTATAGAGGAGTTTTCTTAACCTGTGCCGGACTCTATCTCTCCGATTTCGTCGGAAACGGAGAGGAAGAAGACTCCGGTTAGGAGTCTTCCTCCTCTGTTTTTTTTTGTTTTAAATTCTGGGTTATTACAGTCTAACCATTCCCGTACCTGAGCCAGGCCCTTCTAATTGTTGCACCAAGTAAATTTAGGACCTTGGAAACCCAGATCAATCAAATCCTTAGAAGAGACAAAACTTCAAAATTCCTTGATATCTCGATTGAGACAAAAGGGTTTACCACCCACTTTATCATGGAAATTCAAAAGACAACTAAAATCTCCCAGTAAAAGGGTAGGCACACCCAAGGATAAGACATGAGTAGTTGAATGCCACAAAGTATGACGCTCTAACCCATGAGTACTGGCATAGACTAAGACCAAGATCCAAGAAAAAGACTCTAGAGAGGATATGGTGCCGAAACAAACCTGTTGATTAACATGGGTAAATGTAACCTGGCCTAGGTCTTTACACCAGATCACTATAATGCCACCAGAGAGACCCTTGGAAGGAATCATATAAGGATCCCACAATGGTCTAAACATCCGTCGAATTCGATTGAGAGAGCTCATATCCAACCTTGTTTCAACAAAGCCACAAATATTTGGGCTGTACTTGGTAATAAGGAGTCTAGAATACTTGCGAAATGAGGGTTTGCAACCTCTCTGCGGTTCCACAGAAGTACATTTGTAGGGGAGGATGAGAATCCTGCACTCAACACAGTCCGAGAAGCACCCACAAAAGCTGACACTGAATATGGATTAGCTATATGCCCTGGCTCAGCTTGAGATTGCAGTACATGGTTTACCTGAGTGACCAGGTCTATATGGTCTGATACAGACTGGGCAGATGACGAACTAGAAGAGACAGGTTGAGAAGTAGCTACCGATGAAGCCCCATTCGGTTGAGTAGGATCTGACGTAGAACAAGAAGCTGATAGGGTACATGGGTCAGGTATAGGAGTAGCAACCAGTGAGGACCCATCCAGTCGATTGGGGTTGGTCCCCACGGTCGCCAAACTTCTTCCTTGAACCCTTAGGATATAAGATTAAGGCACTGGAATTGTTAAAGGGAGCATCTTTGTCTAGTTCCTTCTTAAGAACAATAACTTTAGATTGTGGAGGAGAGATGGACGATGAAGATCTTGCACCTGGGGCTGAAGGAGGGGGCGACCTTTTGTGCTTGTCTTTAGAACTGGACCCAACAACTCTAGATAAGTCAGAGGAGATGCCCGACATAACCCCTCCATAGGAGTTACTTCAGCTACCTGGTTATCATCACCCGAAGACAGGGGGCATATCTAGAACCTCCTCCCTTGTTGTTTGAATGATCAGTTGAAGATTGAGCCTTAGGACTGGTCTTAGAAGCAACTTTCTTTGGAGTGAGCCAAGGATTACCTAAAGTGACAGCCGCAGAAGGCATTGAAGAAGATTTTGTATTGCCGCCTCTATCAGGTGATGATATCGGAACACGAGCGGCCCTAATCTGGGGTCCATACAGTAATGAGTCCTATGTTGAAGTCTAATCTTCACACTTTGAACAAGTGTTAATTGTAACTCCCACATGACCACAACTATAACAGATGTCTGGCAAGTCTTCATATATAAATTCTTGCCAGACAACTTGATCATTAATAAGGAGCTTAGTACCTGGACACACCGGCCTACTAAGGTCAAGCTGAATGCAAACTCTGGCAAACCCTAGTCGAGACTGACGAGCAGTCCAAGGGTCCAAAAACTTCGGTTTGCCTGCCTTAGCTACTATTTTAAGGATCATATCATTATCCCATACCTCAAGAGGCAAGTCAGGAAGTCGAAGCCACACATTCACCTTATTGATGGAGTCCTTCGAAGGTTTGAAGTTGGGTCTCCAACATTCAAGAGCCAGTAATTGTCTAGCCAACGACCAAGGATCATGTTCAAGAACACGCGAACGGACTTCCTCAGATGAAAAATAGAACAATAAAAAGCCTTGGGATAAGGGATTTACCTGAAAGTCACCCGCCAACTGCATCGGTTCTTCAACTCCTTCTGGACAAACTCAAGTGGAAAACCTTGCCCTAAAAATTTGCCCACAGCTGCTGTTTTCCACTTCTTGGAAGTTCTCTGCAACTCTACCTCCGAGAAAACGACCAAATCATTAAACTTGGCTTCCAAGATGGAAATATCCTCCTGAGAAGGTCGGGGCATCTCCCACATGAAGCACCTCCGACCTTGAACAACCTGGGCCCATGAGGGCTCTGATTCCGGTACAGATTCAACAGAGTTGCCCAAAATCGAACAAGAGGATGACGCCCCCCCTACCTTTAGAAGAAAGCCCATTAATCGGTCGATTCGAACCCCCAGCAGCAGAAGCCCTTGGCTCCCGATTGCGTTGGCCTCTCTCCGGCTGTAAAAGCCCTTCAAGAGAAGGGGAGGATGACACCCTAGCTCTGGAACTCTCTGTGAGCAATGGGACACTCATGAGGCTCTCCTAACTAAATTCTATTGATTAAGGCCTGTGTTTGTAATATACTTTCTCAAAAAAAAAAAAAAAGTGTCTACATCATCTGATTATCTTGAATCAGGTTGATCTGTCTTTGTGTTTGTGTTTCTGTTTCTTTTGTTTTGTATTGGTGACAGTGAGCTATGTGCCATCGATTTCAATTGGAGCCTTTGTTTATCATCTATTTCCACCAAAATTGCATTTTATACATGCAGAATATGATGGATGCTGTTGTCTTCTTGTACATATGGAGTTTATCATATGTGGCCCATCTACTGTGTCAAACTTTTTAACTCCAAGCTCGTTTTATTTTATTTTAATTTTTGGCTTTGCGTCGTCACATGCTTGTCAGGATTTAATGTGGAGATGGTGGAATACAAGAACATTAGGTTTACCGCGTGGGATGTGGGTGGTTAGGACAAGGTTTGTACTGTCTTTCTATAGTCTATATAATGTTTGTTGAGTAATTGTAAAATGGGTAATGTCTGGTACTGTGATTTCATTTATATCTTTATTTGGAGTTTCGCATATGATTAAAATAATATTTATTGAGTAATTGTAAAATGGGTAATGTTTGATACTGTGATTTCATTTATATCTTTATTTGGAGTTTCACATATGATTAAAATAATCTTTGTTGAGTAATTGTAAAATGGGTAATGTTTGATACTGTGATTTCATTTATATCGGAATACAAGAACATTAGGTTTACCGTGTGGGATGTTGGTGGTTAGGACAAGGTTTGTACTATCTTTCTATAGTCTATATAATGTTTATTGAGTAATTGTAAAAAGAACATTAGGTTTACCATGTTGGATGTTGGTGGTTAGGACAAGATTTGTACTATCTTTCTATAGTCTATATAATGTTTGTTGAGTAATTGTAAAATGGGTAATGTCTGGTAAAGGACCTTACTTGTCAAGAAGGCTTTTCTTCTCTTTGCTCTAATCCAGACATCTAATTTTGTATCTATTAAATCTCCACGCCCCAAAACTCTTTCTTCTTGATTTTTGGATACCCCAAAAATCTCTCAATGCTCTGTAATCCATGAAAATTTTATGAAGAAATTCATTTTAAATAGAGAGATATGAAGAGTCCTTGTCTAGGTCAAATACCTAATCAAAGATTATCCAAACAAGACAAGACAAGGAGCGCCCAACTCTTGGGCATCCCCTCCTTTTTCTGCCGTAGACCATCAGCAAAGAACACATATTATGTGCCATAAAAGTCACAAAAATCTCAAAAAAAAATTGAGTAAAATCAGTGCCATAAGAAAAGAGTTTTGATTTTCTAAAACTCTATCTCATAGAATTTGAAATCCAAACTAATTTCTACTTTGACTTGATCCACAACCACATTCCATGTAAGAGAAAAAGAGAGTAAAGTTTTGGATGTGCGTGAAGACCTAGGAGAGAGGATTTTATCGCACAAAATAAGAGAGAGTGGGTGTGGAGGGTTAAGGTGGCGCAAGGTGGAATCCTAGTCTTACTAGGATTCAATCTATGACTTGTTCAAATTTGGTTTCTCAAACTAAATCAAACCAAAATCAAATCAACCTAATTAAAATAGATCTTAATCCAATTAAAATTCTAATTTAATCAGATTAAATTAGATAAATCTAATTTAATTTTCTAATCAAATTAGAAATTAGGTTGACCCAAGTCTTAATTGAACTAGAACTAATTTTTTCTTGCACTTGGCTTATTCAATAAACCAAATGGACTTGATCCAATCAAGTCCAAATCAAATTTAATTAAATCATATTTAATTAGACTTAATCTCAATCCTTTGGCTTAATCAAATTAAGCCAATTAGCAATCGAATTGCTAATCGATCCTCCTGCAACACTTGCACTAGGTTAAATGTCAATCGTATTGATCGTTTAACCCTAGAACGATTCTTA
Organism: Elaeis guineensis; assembly: GCF_000442705.2. Lineage (NCBI taxonomy): Eukaryota > Viridiplantae > Streptophyta > Magnoliopsida > Arecales > Arecaceae > Elaeis > Elaeis guineensis. Next base: position 182,482,156 of record NC_025993.2, on the reverse strand, counting down.
ATCGTTGATCAACCATCCGATCAGATCGTAAACTCTAATGTGTGTGATTTCATAGGTCCGAACCTAAGTCGGTAGCACAGGAATAAATTTCTATACCAATCGAAGTGACCATTTAGCAACGGTACCCGACGGTCGGATAGGTCGAATGTGTAGAACAACATCCTTAGAACCTATGCGAATATAGTTTCCATATAATTCATCCTCTTGATCAAAATATTTATATGACACCTCAGAGTTCAAGTGTCAACTCTGATCAGGTTGTCCACATTGTATTTCAAAATATTAAATCCATTTGATGGATTACCTTGGCCAAGATTTTGCTAAATTGAAATACAGCGATTCATTCTTCTCCAACTCTTGGAGTGGTCAATCCCATCTCGATCATACTCTGACTTCGCAAGTACTTGACTGTGCCCAGAAGCCTTCTGTCACTGAATTAAAATTTTAGTTAGTCCAATATCAAAGCACAGTGAGTTGCTTGCAAGTCACTGAGGCGATCTCAGGTCTAAGGGACACTTATACCTATCTCCCATCAGAGACATTTTCGACAGCAGAATACTCTGGAGTTGGTCACGTTCAATGATGATGTACCCTTACATCTCATCTGTATGCCATACCAGTGTCTCCACACTCCTTTGTTAAGAGGATAACCAACCTATATGGTCTACAGCGATCTATGCTCAATAGAAGCTATCGTCCTTATTAACAGCCTATCATTTGGTCATGAACAGTTTTAAGGACTAATCGATAAATTCTCTCTTTATTGAATCTAAATAGTCCTAAGGACTTCATCACAACAACGGAGTTTATTAGAAGATGAAAATTTATGATGAAAATATCAAAAATATATTTTATTTATTAACAAATCAATTACAATACAAGGTTGCTCAGATGACTTGTGGTTGTCGAACTCCTTTATTGCCAGGACTTTAGTGAAGGGGTCGGTCAGGTTCTCCTTTCCATCGATCTTTTGAAGATCGACGTCACCTCGATCCACGATCTCCCGGACCAGATAGAAGCAGCGCAAAATGTGCTTCGTCCGCTGGTGGGGTCGGTCAAGTTCTCCTTTCCATCGATCTTTTGAAGGTCGACATCATCTCGATCCACGATCTCCCGGACCAGATAGAAGCGGCGCAAAATGTGCTTCATCCGCTGGTGTGCTTTGGATTCCTTTGTTTGAGCTATGGCATCAGAGCAGGACCGGACATGCTTCTGCTATTAGTGAACCCCACAAGTTTTAGATCATAAACCAACTTTCCAGTGGTTGGGTAATGTTTGGTAAAGAACCTTACTTAGAGCAGGACCGGACATGCTTCTGCTATTAGTGAACCCCACAAGTTTTAGATCATAAACCAACTTTCCAGTGGTTGGGTAATGTTTGGTAAAGAACCTTACTTGTCAACAATGCAAAAGGACCTAAATCGGATACGAATTGCCTCTATCAAGGATCGAACCACTAATCTCCTAGTTAGTTGCCAGCCATTCAACCACCAAGGTAACTTTGGCACTGATTAGATGTTGATGTTCTATTATATTTCTTTAAAACTTACATCATAAGAACAATATATATCATATGTTATTTATTAAATCCTTTTATAAAACTAAATCCTTTAAGCTATGATAAAAATGAAAATTTTCCATAATTTTATTGTTTAAAAATTCAAAAATATCAATACATATAACATATTCCTACTAATGCATAATAGAAATTCTCTATAAAATAGATAAAATTATTTTATATTATATATTAATATTATAAAAATTAATCTCTAACATATTTTGGATTTAAATCCAATCAAACCAATGATCGAGATCCTAGGCTGCATAGGTCACCATGCGAGTTTAATAATTATGATGTAGATCTTTACCAGTTAATTGTGCATGGTGTGTGATCTTGAAATTGGATCCCATACCCATCCTTTACAACTTATGTCATTTATATAGTTTTTTATTATTAAAATATGGATTTGTACTTGTATCCATTTAGAACAAATGTGGTTTTGTATATATCTGATCTGTATCCGTATCAATTTAGAACAAACATGGATACTAATCTTCGTATTTGTTTAATATCCATATCCATATTCATATAAACTAAAAAATATGGCTACGGATATGCGTATATCAGTATCCAATCATAATCTGATCCTTTTTCATCGCCAGTGTTTCATTATTTTCAATTGAAGCTTGTGGAGGTGCCTTTATTTCTGATATCATTTCAGATACAGATCTGGATGAACAGTTACGGATTACATGTATGTTGTGTGCAGCTTCTAGAAGCTAAACTGGGTGTTATTTCTCTTAAGGTGGTGTGATTTGGCTTGAATGTTGACCTTTCTTGAAAAAAATTGGGTTTTAAATCTTCTTGCTTGATGACATAGTTCTGAGTTTATTTGCAATGCTTGGACCTATTACAATCCTGCCCTTTACACCCGCAAAGCCAAGGCATTAAGGGGTGGTTGAGGGAAGAGGGTCTGAAATCGGAATCGAAATGGATGACTCCCATTCCAACCATTTGGTTGGAAGAAATCCCATTCCGATTTCAGGATGGAATGAAAATGGCTCATTCTATATAGAACTCAATCCCATTCTCTTTTATGGATTCAAATTTTCATTTCAATTCCGATTCGATTCCGGTTACGAACTAAATGCTTCAGAGGATTTGGCCATTCTGATTCCGATTCCAAGCCATTCTGATTCTTATTTCTATTTCAATTTCGATTACGAACCAAACACCCCATAAGGGTGGTGAATGCTAGGGTCTTAACCAGGACAATAACAGTCCACTGTGCCCCATGGGTGTTCTCATCAGCTTTACTATCATGACTCTCACTTTGGTCTAGGTAGTTCTTTCCATGTGACAACTTCTACTCTAGGACAATTATGTAGCCTTTTCCTTGTGATGGCTGCACTTTGGCTGCTATGTATCCTTTTCTACAGGTGTCTTTCACTTTAGGCTATATTATTCTTTTCTTTTCCACTTTTTCCTTTTTGCACAAGCCAATACTTCTCTGACTTGAAAACTGGATGGTGGCCTGGCTCTTATACCAAACACCATGACTGCAATCCATACCAAACACTATGACTGCAACCCATTATACCTAAAAAGCCTAGGGTCTTAGCCAGGACCATTACAGGGCAGGCTAGCTAGAGTTTCAACAATCTCTAATTTCCTGTTCAAGTTTAGGGAAATTCCTTATGGAAGAGAAGCTTGTCTGTCTTTTCAAGCTGAAGCTATTAGTATATGAATTGCAAAATAATATTTATATTCAATGCCAGAGATCCTTCATGCTTCAGAGGACGTTTGATCTTGCCTGTGGTTGTTTCTAAAACAGCAAATTGTTTTTATTGTTATCACCAATTAATCAAAAGTTAGTATATAAAAACCTCATGATCACATGCATCTTTTTCAGTCTAATTATCCCAATGTCATAAATATTTGCTGGAAATATACCAGTGCTTACTGCATTCTTGAGATATTTTTGACAACTGGTTAACATATGTGCACATGCGCGCACACCCAGAGAGAAAGAGAGAGAGAGAGAGAGAGTTCAAAGCTTCTGTATAACCTGTTACTTTTGCGTCTTTTTATTCCATTACAGCTTGAACAAGTTCGGTTTTAAGATCTCAAGTCAAAAATACATTTTTGATGGCTTGCATTTATTTGACGGCAATGATCACTAGAGGGCACAAAGGATGAATGCCTAGGCTGCAGATGTACGCCTGGATGAACCTCCATACATCTCAACGAACCTCCATACAATGATCAACAGAGGGCAAGAAGATTTAGGATAAAACCTAGTGTAGCAGGTCTTTGATGCAGGAACCCTAGGCTTCTTCCTTTCCTCCACACAGCACTGCTCTGATACCAAATGTTGGGAAGTCGGACCCTCTGATGAACCAGTGTGGGACCTGGTGATCAGCCAGCAACAAAGGATGAACGCCTGGATTGAAATGTATGGAGGTTCGGGTCCTCTAGAAGGGTTTGTGTATGCAAACTATGCTGGAGATCTTGATACAAGGAGGTCTATTATGGGATACCTCTTCTGCATATTCGGTGGACCAGTGTCTTAGAGATCAACCCTTCAACCAATCACGGCCTTGTCTACTGCAGAGGCCGAGTATATTGAAATTTCAGAGGCTGCGAAGGAAGCTCTTTAGCTTAGAAGACTGATTGTTGAGATGGGGGTGGAGCAGAGCAAGATGATATTGTATAGTGATAGTCAAACTGCTCTGCAGTTGGTACTGACTGTACAATACAAATAACTAGTTCCTTTTTTTCTTGTTAAAAGAATTCTTTCCATACCGCAGTAGTCTTGCTGTGAGGATAGGGTAACTTTGGCTGCCCATATAATCAAAAGAAGAGATTCTTTTTCTTTTTTTAAAAAAAAAATCCTTCTGGACTGCAGTAGCCATACCATCACGGCCGGCCCTGGGGCGGGTCAAAGCGGGCGACTGCCCCAGGCCCCTTTTTTTTTTCCGTCTGGGTAAACCAAACGCCTCTTCCTCTCCTGAGTCCCAGCACCCCAACGGCTTTTTTAGATAAACCAAACGTCTTCTCCCTCTCACAACCTGTAGCTCCTCTCCCCCGCCTCCTCCTCCGTCTCCGATCTTTTCATCCTATTCTGCTGTCCATCGGTGATTCTTCCTTATTTTGGATGTCAAAAATCAGATCAAAATTCATCAAAAAGTCAAGTAAATCTCTTCAATCCTCCTCTTTCAATCTGCTATGAATTTTAAACTTAATTTTTTGCCGATTCATTGTCAGAAAAATTTTTGAAATTCTAGTTCAACAAGTTTCCTCTGTTTTTTTATTTTTTTCACCGGAGCTTGTGGTTGTCGTCGTTCGGTCGTCGAAGGCTTTAGTTGTGGGCGGTGTTGGCCGGGGAGGAGAATCTCCCTTGTGGATTGTGGCCTTGCCTCAGGAACAGGGATGAGTTCTCTGTTTCGTTAAAAAAAAAAAAACAGAGAGAAAGAGTCCTTGTTTTACCGTGGAAAAAGAAGGAAAAAAAAAACTATTCGACCACTGTTGGCTGAATTGGATTTTTTGATGCTTTATATATAAATTTTTTTATTTCTCTTTTTAGATCCTTGAATATGTTGTACTCTCAGCTTCTCTTGTTCTCAGCTCATTGAGTCTTCCAGATGAACTTTTTCTCTGACCATTCTCTATACATATGTAACAAATTTAAAATTAAAAAAAAAATTACTGGAGCCTGTGGTTGTCGTCATCCGATCGTCGGAGACCGCTCCTTTAGTTGTGGGCGGTGTTGGCCGGAGAGGAGGATCTCCCTTACGACCTTACCTCAGGAACGAGGGATGAGTCCTCTATTCCGTTAAAAAAAAAAAAAAAAGAAAGGATCCCCTATTTTACCATGGAAGAAAAAGGAAAAAAAAAAGAGAAAAGAAAAAATGATCCACAGTTCACACAATAAAAAAAAAAAGAAAAAAGATGATCCACACTGTTCTATTAAAAAAAAGAGAGGATGAGTCCTCTGTTTTACTATGGAAGAAGAAGAAGGAAAAAAAAGATGGTCCACAGTCCACACAATAAAAAAAAAAAAATGGTTCACACAATATAATTACATGGATTTGTTAATTATAATCCAATTGGTTTAGGTATATGAAATTTGGTTCGTCTATGTGAGAGTCTCAATCAATAGGTCAGTATTCTTGCATATGATGGAATATATTTAATTTTGTACATCTAGGATTTATTTTTTTAAATAAATATAATTATGGTCTTTATATCCATTTTATTTTTTTAGATAGCTTATGGTTTCACTTTATTTTTTTATTATTTTTACTATATCTTATTCTTAAAATAATTGATTAATTGTCATGTTTTATTTTTCAGGTTTAAATTTTTATTACAATTACAGTAGCTTTTGCTCAAATTTTGTTCCATCAACAAAGCCTTCAAGCAAGTTCTATTGTTCTATCAAAAAGCTTTAAATCAGGTTCTATTGTTCTAAACTTTAAATTTATTGATTATTAATTTTAGCTAATATTTATTATTTTATTTATCAAAATGATACCTAGAAAATATCCTTCGGGTCATGAAAAACTTAAGAAAAAAAGAAAACAAGAACAATTAACTCAATCATTAAAAGGAGGTCTTGATAAATTTATTATAAGTAAAAAAAATGATATAGTTGAGAATTCAAATAATATTGCTAGTGAATTTGTCAATAAAAATACAAATATTACTTATGAATTAAATAATGATAATAATATTATTAATAATGATAATACTAATAGCACAGATGATCTCATTAGTGGTGATAAAAATTTAATGAATGAAAAATCAAGTGAATCAAATACTTTTGACATTTATGATCCTAGGATATGGGATAGTCTTGATACAAATTTTAAAGATTTATTAATTAAAAATGGTCCTAAAAGAGATATTAATATAAAGTTCCCTCTTAATCAATATAATAGACATTTTTCTTTAACACATTATGATCGAACTTTATCAAATGAAGAGCAACATGATCGAAAATGGTTAGTATATTCAAAAGAGTTAGACAAATTATTTTGTTTTTGTTGTAAGCTATTTAAATCAAATGATAATAGTAGTAGAAGTCAATTAGCAAGTGATGGCTTTAGAGATTAGAAACACCTTAGTGAAAGACTTAAAGCTCATGAAACTAGTAATGATTACATTCATAATATGACCATTTGGATTGATTTACAGAATAGATTTAAAAAAAATCAAACAATCGATAAACATATTCAAGAGCAAATTAATAAAGAGAAAGAATATTGGAAAAAAGTACTATTAAGAATAGTAGCTGCTGTTAAATTTCTTGCTCAAAGTTCTCTAGCTTTTCGTAGAACGAATGAAAAAATTTATCAAAATAGTAATGATAATTTTTTACGATTAATTGAAATGATTGCTGTTTTTGATCCAATTATGCAAGAACATCTTAGACGTATTCAAAATAATGAAATTCAATATCATTATTTTAGTCATAAAATTCAAGATGAGTTAGTAATTGCATTAGCATCTAATATAAAAAATTTAATAATTAAAAAAATTAAAGAAGCAAAATATTATTCCATTATACTTGATTGTACTCCAGATGCAAGTCATCAAGAACAAATGTCTTTGATCATACGATGTGTGAATATTTCAAAAAGACCAATAACAATAGAAGAATACTTTTTAGAATTTTTAAAAGTAGATAATACATCAGGTTTAGGCCTTTTTAATGAATTACAATCTATTATAGAAACTCTTGATTTAAACATTGATGATATAAGAGGACAAGGATACGACAATGGATCTAATATGAAAGGAAAAAATCAAGGAGTACAAAAAAGATTATTAGAAATAAATTCTAGAGCATTTTATATACCATGTGCTTGTCATAGTCTTAACTTAACACTTTGTGATATGGCTTCATCTTGTAGTAAAGCTAAAATTTTTTTTGGGTGTAATACAACGTATATATAATGCATTTGGTGGTTCTACAAAGAGATAGAAAATTTTACTTGATAATGTACCTAATTTAACATTAAAGCCATTGTCACAAACACGTTGGGAAAGTCGCATTGAGAGCGTCAAAGCAATAAGATTTCAAACTCCACAAATAAAAGAAGCTTTATATCAATTAGCTAAAATTTGTGAGGATTCAAAAACAAAGAGTGAAACTGAATCTTTAGCAACACATGAGCTTGAAAATTTTAAATTTTTATTAGGAATGATTATTTGGTATGATATACTATTTACTGTTAATTTAGTTAGTAAAAATTTACAATCTAAGGATATGCGTATAGATGTTGCCATTGATCAATTAAAAGGATTAGTTTTATTTTTTGAAAGATATAGAGAGACTGGCTTTACTTCTGCCATGATTTCAGCTAAGGAAATTGCAAATGAGATGGGAATTGATCCTATATTTCGTATAAAATGTCAAGTAAAAAGAAAAAAATAATTTGATGAAAATATTAATGTAGATATTGAACAATCACCAGAAGAATCATTTAGAGTTAATTATTTTTTATATTTAGTAGATCAAGCTATCTTTTCATTGAAACATAGGTTTGAACAATTTCAATTATATGAAAATAATTTTGGATTTTTGTTTGATTTCAAAACATTAATTTCATTGGATGAAGAAAGTTTGAAAAAATTTTGTCTTAATCTTCAAAATATTTTAACAAATGGTAATCATTATGATCTTGATGGGATTGATTTATTTTCAGAATTAAAAGTTCTAAAAGCAATTATGCCAAAAGAAAACAATACTGCTATAGATATACTTAATTATATTAATGAAATGAATTGTTATCCAAATACATCAATTGCATATAGAATATTATTGACCATACCTGTCACTGTTGCCTCTGCTGAAAGAAGTTTTTCAAAATTAAAATTATTAAAATCATATTTACGATCAACAATGTTACAAGAAAGATTAAATGGTTTAGCTATGCTATCTATTGAAGAAGAATTATTGTCAAATATTGATTACAAAGAAATTATAAAAAATTTTGCATTACAAAATGTACGTAGATTAATTTTTTAATAATAATTAATATTTAAAATATATTAATTTTTAGTAAAAAAAAAAAAATTTATTTGGCTCCAGGCCTAAAAAATATCAGAACCGGCCCTGCATACCATCAAGATGCTCTATCCAGAATGGTGGAGTATTTCTCCCCCACCCTCTGACTTCTTTTGGAAAAGCTATAGTTTTCGATATGGCATTGTTCCAATCACTCATAAGAAAGCCAACTCATGTCAATAATGTTCTTTGTTTTGTTCCACTTGTGTAGCATGTCTGTAACCGTTAGCTGTCCCTAAGCCTCTTTTTATTGCTATTGTATATTTATTTGGAAGTACACTTTTTAAATAGCATAGACTAATTATGTCGTTATTATTATTATTATTATGGGGAACACTTTGGTTTGTACCCTTTCAGAAACCATTGTGAAAAATTATAGTGGAGCAGTTGCAAGAAGCATGCCATATGGCAGTCTACCAAACACAGTATATGTGACCTTGTAATAACTCATCTGTAGTGAGATCTGTTTTGGCAACTTCTGGTCCCTGGTTTCCCTGCCATTTGAGTTGACATCAAATTTTGTTTCCTGATCCTAGTCTCAGTTGCTGTTTAATTGTTGTTCCATGCTGTATATAAAGCAAGACCTCAGTGTATGTAGAACAGTCATGGTTGTGTTTTAAGTGTGGCATATTAAAAGGAAAATAAGCGGACCTTTTGATCATTAATGGAATCCAAACAAAGGGCCTGGAAACAGTTTCACCATAATGTTTTCATCATGGCTTCTGCCATCCGGGTCAGTTCACAAAGTCAGTATTTATTAGGGTATGAGTCCTAGGCTGGCCCTTCTTGTAGTTTGCCAACTAAAGCCTGCTAGGATCAAACATTACCTAAGAAGCTCTAAGCTCCATCGGTACAGCTCATGCAAAATGGAAAACTGAGATTTTTTGTTGCTTGGAAGAATGAATTGAGGGATGCAGTGCTGCTGGTCTTTGCGAACAAGCAAGATCTTCCTAATGCCATGAATGCTGCAGAAATCACTGATAAGCTTGGCTTACACTCCCTCCGCCAACGTCACTGGTAAATGTTTCATGCTCTTTACTTGGTTCTTAACATTTCAAGACATTTCTTAGTAATGCAATTTCTATGGTACTTTTGAAGTACCTGAACGTATCTGCTTCGCAATAATTAGATCAGGAAAATTCGTTTCCTCCAGGTACATCCAGAGCACGTGTGCCACATCTGGGGAGGGTCTGTACGAGGGGATTGGACTGGCTCTCAAACAACATTGCTAACAAGGTCTGCCACATGAATGCATGATCGTCGCCCTTCTTGTATTTCATTTCGGTTGAAGTGCATCCTTTGTGACTCGTGATCATTCCTCCCCCATTTTCCTGCTGGCATAGATATTGCTGGTTGGGGGTACCTTGTTGGAGCTGAAAACATCAGTACACTTTGAGTGTGCGGGAGAGCTGTCCCAAGGATCAATTTGCTTATGTTTCTAACTTCATAGACTCGAGCATCTGTTGTCATTTAGATAAAGAATGATCTGGAAATTTGTTCTCCTTATCTACAAGCTAAATTTTTGCTTTTTTCTTTTTCCTCTGCCAATTGCGTTGTTTGAAGACCTTGCTTGGGTGATATAATAGTTTTATTTCTACAAAAAGCTTGGTTCTTTTAAGGAAGTTTATTTAGTTTTTTCTTCCAAAAGTGATTTCCAGACTTAATCTTACCCATTCCAGGTTAAGGGGAGAAATCAGGCTATTTTAGGTCTTTCTCTCTTTCGGTGAGGGTTTTGGTGGAGGATAAAGGGATTAGGAGGAGAGGGAAATTGGGGTGTTGGCGATTGAAGTGCGTAAGGGAAGGTTGGTTCCTTTTTAGCGGAGAACTGATTGGAAAGCTTTTTAGAAGCATTTCTCTACCATTTTTCGATGATTTGAAGTGTATTTGAGTTTTGGGAGGAGGGTTTTAACGTTCCACACTTGGAAACCGCCGGGGGGTTGGGTTTGGGTTTGGGGTTGGGGTTGGGGTTGGGGTTGGGGTTGGGGTGTTGCGGGGCCTTGGGGGTGGGTGGGGGTCCGGGCCCGAGGGCGGGGATAGACCTTCATCACGCATAGTTATAAGTTGGCCTTGATCTGATTGTAATCTTAATATCTGATTAGGGGTTAATTGAAAATTCTTTAAATTAAGTTCGGTGAGTACCGTGCCGATAGGCCCGATACTACTTCAAGGCTCAAGATTGAGCGGGGAAATAGCTGTAAAAGTCCTTGTAGAATAATCTATTGCATTGGTTTAGAAATTCTGGTGCTGGACTAATTTTAGCTCTTAAATGCAAATAAAGAATTTATTTTGATAGAGAAGGTAGTTTGTCTTGCATTGGTTAATGGATCCTGGTGCTATGTTTTTGACCTCCACTTGGTCCATGTTGATCAGATCTTGAGTCTAGCACTTATCAGTCCCAGCAAAATACAACCTAACCTACCAAAACATAACCGGAACAATTAAATGAAATAACAATTAGTTAAAAATTTTCATAAAAAAAAATTAAAATTTTGGGTCTGTCCTATTAAATTATAACTAGGACTAAAAATGAGTTGGATAAAATCAGACTATACTTATTTCTTAATCTCAAACGGTTGGATTTTGACAGAAATTCTGACATCCAATCGGGGACTTGAATGCGTACTCTAAAGATTTTTTGAATTTGGATATCTGGTAAAATTATAATTAAAACACACTAAACAATCCAAGATTTGAACTCATGCTTCGAATGAAAACCCACAACATGTGTCCACATTTTATACAAGTAGTTTATTCCGCTTATTCACATATATTCTTGTCATTAAATAATCGTTGGATGTATATTGTGATATTATGTATATATTTTATGTTTTAATCGTTATTTTATAAAAATAAATTCCCTTCACTTTGATAAAAATGAAAAATGGAATATGCTTTATTATATTCTGCATAAAAATATTTTTAAAGCTTTATTATTAAAAATATTTAAAAATGTTAATTTCTACATATTTCTATCATTTATATAGTTTTCTTACAAGCTCTTTAAGAATGGATAATTTATGATTATTTTTGTTTATGCTATAACTAAAGGACAATAATGATATTCGATGAAATAATCATTAATATTTTTATTATATTTTTATTTTAAATAATCTTTGATTTTTAATATTTTAATACAAATCTAGTTAGACCGGCGACCTACATCCTTGACTAGGTAGGTCTCTTTATGGGATTTAATAACCATGCCTTAGATCTTTAGTAACCAATTTGTTGTGTATGATCTATATAATAAATTCTATTCTTGTCCTGTTTCATTATATAATCGATATTAGTTTCATCATTGAATTACACTATAAATTTGATTTATATCCAAATAACGTTTGACTTATATTTGTATTAGGATAAAAAAAATATAAATATAAATAATATCCCACTTATATCCATCTCCATTTAAAAATATTTTTATCTATTTAATATCTATAGGTATATTTATTTGTTTAAAAATATGGATATAAATATAGATATACCAGTTTTAGCTCTAGACTGAACTCAGCTGGCTCCATCAAGCCTTCAGGTTTGTGATATAAATCATATACTTAGAAAATAATTCACGTACTAATTTGGGCCTGGCTGAATCTTGCATCAACCCAAATCACCTGCTTCCAAATGTTAACAAGGGTAACAAATGTGCAGACATCCAATAATCCCACCAAAAGCTTAGCAAAAAAAAAAAAAAAACAATCATAGTGGCAGATCTCAAGCTCAGGTTGAAAGACAGCCACAAATCTATCCCAGAAATATTTCATACCCTCAATTCAGATACAGTACAATTTATGCTGCTGGCAGACAGCTTAGGCAGCTCGAAGCCATATGGGGTGTGTAGGAGTTTGCCGCATGCTGTAATACCTGAATATAATCGATAAAGACATCTTCTGAACTCTGCATTTCATGACATGTAAATACATTTTGATATGCAGAAAGTAGCAACTTCAGAAAGAACATCTAAAATTCAATTAAGTTTTGACAAGATTTTCAGTTCAAAAAGTGCAAAGAAAACACTACAATAAGAATAGTATTAGACCAAGTGGTACAATGAGCTGGATCTTTCTCGACCTAATTCATAATTTGTATAGGTTTCTAGTGAATTAGATGATTGCTTCCAAACTTGTCTGGTCTACAGCATTCAGCTTGCTTTCAATGGTTTCGACCAACTCCTCGAATCTTTTCAAAAAAAATAAAAAAAAGACAACTTTTTTTTCTTGAAAGAAAAAGAAAAATTATCCTATCTAAACCTAATAGGACATATATACAAAACAAATATTAATTAAAAATTTTGGATCCAGCCTATCAAATTTAGCAGCAACTTGAATTGGGATTGAACACGGGCCCTTAAGCCAACGGCTAATTAACATAGATTACGTACTAAAAATTTAGGAAACGGATCCTCTGTGGTACATTTTTAAATACCACAGGATGCTGTACATGCTTCGAAAACGTCCATCAAAAGATGGATGGCTACGTGCGCTTATGCACGTATGTTAAAATACTAAGAAAAGAGAAATAGATAAACCCAAAGAGTATTTGAATAATTTGGATAAACATCACATAACCATTTTCTTTTTATGGACATCCCAATACATGTACAGCACCCTCTGCAGAGAATCCCGTTCCAAAAATTTAAATACTATATTAGGATTATCTGAACCTCGCGTCAGCCCAAACCGCTTGCGCGCATATGTTTATAGAGGAAAATCAACGTATAGATACTCGATATTCCCCCCCCAAAAAAAAAGGCGTGGTCGGAAATAATCAGTTAAGGTGCCAAAGCTCTGAAAGATAATGCTAGAAAACTATCCCAGTAATATATTGCACCCTCCTCCATCCATATTCATTACAATTTTATGCTGCTAGTGGATGATGAAGCTGGCTCAACACCAAATTATCACGGACATATTGGCATGAGTAGGAGTTTGCTGTGGTGCTTCAGAATTTTAATTATAACATGACTGAAACGTAAATTGTCTAATGTACAGAATGCACTTTCCTATGCGGTACACGGGGCTGCTTTACCATCCTCCCTCGACCTCAAAAAAAAATGATATGCAATACACGGCAACAACAGAAAGAATATGTAAAATTTAGAGGAGTTGTGACAAGATTTCAGGCAAGTGAGTGCAAAGAGAACGCTACAATGAGGAGAAATCTTAGGGATTCTTTAGAGCTGGGCGAGAGGCCACTGGAAGCTAATGCTTCCTGACATGTTTATTGGGACAGCATACATCCTGCAATCACAAGGCCACCGAGAAGCAACAGCGTTTTAGACTTGATTTCACAATTCAAGAAGAAGAAGATCGCTTACAAAATTGACGCTCCGTACAAAGATTTGTCATTATAGCAGAATAGAACGGTTTTGTGACTTTGCGAAGGTCATGTCAGTCCCAATAACTCGAGGCTCTAGCACAAAACCCTTTGGAAATGATCTATTGGACTCATGCTTCTGATATCCAAATATGATGCAGCGGCTACGGAAGGCCATGAAAAACTAGAGTATATGGTGCAGAGTGATTTCATTTTCGGAGTTCTGCAGTGTCTGCAAGGGAAAAATCAATGGGTTTAGCTTTGATTTCAGTGATCAGTGTTATGAGAAACTTGCAACTCGATGGTTTATGAGCATCTGTCTATAATCAGGGGCTTTTCAGAATTATTCTCATGGTTGTGTCTTCAGCTTGTGCTAAGATGACATCAGTCCTCCAGTTTTTGACACAATACCATTTGGAATCAGTGAACAAGACTGATCTATTGGGCTCAACATCCAAATGTACAACGTAAAAGCAAAAGAAAGGGTATGAACACGGATTATTCATTGAAAAAACCGAGAGAATGGGAGGACAAAAGCCACTGTGCAGACTTTCAATATACACCATCCAAGATTCAAATATAAGACCTCTGCCTCAAGTTTGAATCACTTTGTGACTGCATTTTTTGTGTCACAGGAAGCTATGCTAGGGAGGGCAAATTTAGCCAACCCGCTGGATGTCCACCCCAACCCGATCTGATTGAAACCCAGGGTGGATATGGGTTATAGAAAAAAATATTCGAAGTATAATGATGTGCCCGGTCCGCCCCGAGCCCAACCCGATATAATTTTAATTTATATTTTCTTTTCAAAATTATAATGATTTTATATTGTTTATATGTACCTTATCCAATCCGACTCGACTCGATCTGATGTGGATACGAGGCAGATATGGATTTAAAATTTTTAATTATAGGATGGGTACGAGTATAGATCGATCCGATCTATTCTGATATGTTGCTATCCCTAAGCTGTGCAGCTCTTGATTGTTGCCACATCATTCCATCGCAAAGACAAACCACTATCAAACATGATGCCTTGCATTACATGCCAAACACGATGTATCACAAGAAAGGTGGTTTATGTTTGGCAGCCATCTATGTAATGCAATGACGTGCAGTGATCAATGAAAAAATAGTACCCTATAAGCCAATCGCATGGGGATGCGAAAGGATTTTTTTTTATTATCTTTCTGCTCATTAGCAAGATATTAGTTATTTTATTTATTTGAGATATTATATTTTATTATTTGCTGCATCATTTTTATATGATTATGATAAATCTCATAAATTAGGATAATAATTTTAGGACCATGATGAGATCATGCCAGTGAGACCTAAAATCTTGATAGCCCCAATCTAAAATATACACAATCGTTGGATCATCGAGTCGGAGATGGACGACTCCGATAAGACTGATACATCCTATGTATGCTCGATAGAGAGGGTGGTTGATCTCATAACTACTTGTGTACTGACACTAATACAAGGATGTAGGTACTCATTAGAGAATGAGTTCACGGAACTGACCCGCAGGAAGAACATCTGATGGAGCCTTACAGCTTGTCAACAGATAGTTCTTCAGTGAGAGTGGTGCATGTAATCCTTTGACCTCAAATCACCATGGTACCTTGTATGCATGGACCCTTACTTTCGTTTATTCTCTAGCACATCACTTTGAGATGTATGTAGGATATTCTGGATATGGTAAAGTGTGCATGAAGATTGTGAGTGGTCAACAAAGAATCGGTCACTCCTTGTAAGAGAAAAAAATATTCTATGTGATCTCATAGGATGGTGACTCTGGAAGTCTCTGGTCAGAGCAGGGATGAATAGTAGAAATGATTTTTACTGGTTCATCAATCGAGTCATCATCATCTGATCGAGATATATATGGTTAGGTATTTAGGTTGGACATATTTATATACCCATAGTCTTTTCGGGATGTTGTGTGATTGAAGGACTGAATTGCACGGTAACTCATCACGGAAGGATAATTTTGATAATTCTATCAAATTTTAAATCTTTTGGATAGTCATGACACATTGCTAGACGTCAATCTTGACTTGTGGACTCCTCAAAATTAAAAAAATTTAATTCAAAAATCAATTAGGAAGAATCCTAGTTGATTGGGACTCTTAAGCTGACCTAATCCAATGGGATTAGGGTTTCATCGAGAGTTTGGGTCCACTGCTAGCTAGATTTGGAACCCAATGGATCACACACAATAGAAATTTGATCTTGATCCAATCAATTTAAATTTATTATAAATTCAAAGGGTTAATTAAATTGCTAGCACATGAATTAACCCAAGTTCTCAATTGGGTTCAGTGCAAATGTGTTTGTGCTAACCTAGTCTTGTTGTCTTGACCTAATATGATTAGGTTTGAACTATCTATTAATCAGATGATTTTTATCTGATTTTGTGAAAGTGTTCCATGTGGAACCAGCCACCTCCACGCCAAAAGCCACGCACAAATAAAAGGTGACGCCCCATTTTATTTGGTGTAGAAGGAGAGGAGTCCTTCTCCTTTACTCCTCTTAAAATTATTACCATATTCCACATGTTCCTTATTTTTGTGCACCATTTGATGGAGCTACGGGATATATGGGCGTGGACAATATGGTGGAGTCCTTCTCTTGGAAGGAACTCCACACCAAATTAAATTGGGACGCCTCCTTTATTTTGGGCGTTGAAGTGGAAGAGTCCACTTCACTTGGGACTCTTAAATTCCTTCCATTTTAATTCTTTGAGTCATCAGATGATTCTTAGATTTATAGGCACAGAAGAGAAGGGAGAATGCTTCTCTTACAAGGAGTTTGAATGCCAATTAGATTGGTTTTCCTTTAATGATTACGTTGAGTTTATGGAAGAGTCCTTATTGGCATGGACTCTTCATATCTCACGTTGATTCCTTTCCCACGCACAATTTGATTGTGAATTAATTTTTTCTAGGCAGAGGAAGAGTCGCCAGTGAATCACTTCCTTTTCTACACCATCTCATTGGATTCCATGGAAATAATTTTTTTGTGCGTGTAATAATTAAGGGACGCCAAGAGTTGGCGTCCCATGGTGTCGCCCATATTTCCCTATAAATAGGGGAAGCCCATATGGCATATTATACATCCAAAAATCATTTTGGATGAGGTGGATCTTTTTGTTTCTATTCACGATTTGCATGATTTTTTAGTGAATTAGATAATTGCTTTCGATTAAATGCCAGGGCACGAATGACCAAGGGGAGCGTATCTCGATGGACTGGATATGGGATCTGAAAGTAGCAGTTGGTCCTCTGACCCTCGATGGTACTAGGATGACGTACTCATCTGTTGCGTTCGTCCATATGGTGGGAAGAAGACCCCTTCATCTAAACTCGGCTCTGAATCGAATATTCTCCAGTGGGGATTAGGGTCCTATGGTCACATCTAAGGAAGAGAGTTGCGTCGGATCGCCCCCCTCTAACTCCTATTTTATTTACCAAAAAAAGAAATTATAATACCTGAATAAAATCAATAAAGACATCTTCTAAACTCTGCATTTCATGACATGTAAAATACATTTTGATATGCAGAACGTAGCAACTTCAGAAAGAACATCTAAAATTTAATAAAGTTTTGACAAGATTTTCGGTTCAAGAAGTGCAAAGAAAACACAACAATAAGAATAGCATTAGACCAAGTGGTACAATGAGCTGGATCTTTCTTCACCCAATTCATAATTTGTATGGGTTTTCAGTGAATTAGATGATTGCTTCCAAACTCGTCTGGTCTACAGCATTCAGCTTGCTTTCAATGGTTTCGACCAACTCCTCGAATCTTTTAAAAAAAAAAAAAGAAACAACTTCCTTTTTGTTGGGCATAAAATACCCTCGGCCGAAGTTCTTGGCAGGGTCGACCCTCGCGAGGCTCCGTCCACGACTTCTGCCGCAAGGAAGACTTCGTCCGGACTCCTACGGGAGCCGGACTCCGCCGACAACTTCAACCGTAAGTAGACTCCGCTCGGACTCCTACGGGAGCCGGGCTCCGCCCTCGACTCCAACGGCTGCAGACAGACTTCGTCCGGACTCCTACGGGAGTCGGACTCCGCCGACAACTTCAACCGCAAGTAGACTCCGCCCGAACTCCTACGGGAGCCGGGCTCCGCCCTCGACTCCAATGGCTGCAGACAGACTTCATCCGGACACCTACGGGAGCCGGACTCCGCCGACAACTTCAACCGCAAGTAGACTCCGCCCGGACTCCTACAGGAGCCGGGCTCCGCCCTCGACTCCAACGGCTGCAGACAGACTTCGTCCGGACTCCAACAGGAGCCGGACTCCGCCGACAACTTCAACCGCAAGTAGACTCCGCCCGGACTCCTACGGGAGCCGGGCTCCATCCTCAACATCAACCGCTGGTAAGCCCTGTCCGGACTCCTACGGGAGCCGGACTTCGCCTTTGACTTTAATTGCAGGAAGACTCCGCCCGGACTCCTACGGGAGCCGGGCTTCGCCCTCGACTCCAACGGCTGCAGACAGACTTCGTCCAGACTCCTACGGGAGCCGGACTCCGCCGACAACTTCAACCGCAAGTAGACTCCGCCCGGACTCCTACGGGAGCCGGGCTCCATCCTCAACATCAACTGCTGGTAAGCCCTGTCCGGACTCCTACGGGAGCCGGACTTCGTCTTTGACTTTAATTGCAGGAAGACTCCGCCCGGACTCCTACGGGAGCCGGGCTTCGCCCTCGACTCCAACGGCTGCAGACAGACTTCGTCCGGACTCCTACGGGAGCCGGACTCCACCGACAACTTCAACCACAAGTAGACTCCGCCCGGACTCCTACGGGAGCCGGGCTCCATCCTCAACATCAATCGCTGGTAAGCCCTGTCCGGACTCCTACGGGAGCCGGACTTCGTCTTTGACTTTAATTGCAGGAAGACTCCGCCCGGACTCCTACGGAAGCCGGGCTTCACCCTCGACTCCAACGGCTGTAGACAGACTTCGTCCGAACTCCTACGGGAGCCGGACTCCGCCGACAACTTCAACCGCAAGTAGACTCTGCCCGGACTCCTACGGGAGCCGGGCCCCGTCCTCAACATCAACTGCTGGTAAGCCCTGTCCGGACTCCTACGGGAGCCGGACTTCACCTTTGACTTTAATTGCAGGAAGACTCCGCCCGGACTCCTACGGGAGCCGGGCTTCGCCCTCGACTCCAACGGCTGCAGACAGACTTCGTCCGGACTCCCACGGGAGCCGGACTCCGCGCACGACCCCAACTGCAAGAAGACTTCGTCCGGACTCCTACGGGAGCCGGACTCCGTCCACGACCCCAACTGCAAGTAGACTTCATCCGGACTCCTACGGAAGCCAGACTCCATCTTCTATTCCGACTGCGGGAAGACCTCGCCCAAACTCCTACGGGTACCGGACCTCGCTACCGACTCTAACCGAACTTTGGCCGACCAGTCTGGACCCCCTGGCAGGCCACAGTAACGGACAACACTGCTCCACTCCCTGCGGCGAACCCTACGCAGCTCCATTAGTCCCTGACAGGCCGTATTAACGGTCACGATTCTACTCCACTCTTTGTGGCGGATCCTGTGCGATTCCACCATTCTCTGACGAGTCACGACAGCGGACGCCGCTCCACTCCCCGTAACTGATTCCACGTGGCAAGCCACGGCAATAGCCACGATCCCACTCTACTACCCTCCGTAATAAATTCCTCCTGACTCTGGGCGGCCCATTACCAGACGGTTACAGGCGTCGCCATCAATTTGTTGCCCCCTCCGCCTATAAAAGGGGGCCCCAGATACGTTATTCAATAAGCTCTAATTTTTTACCTAAAAACTCTGCTAAATTCTCTGTTCGAGCACTCCATTCTTATTGAGGTAGAGAACTGACTTGAGCGTTGGAGAGTCTTGCCGGAGCAACCCCACCTCCGGTTTAGACTTCCTTTGCAGGTCCCGACGGCGACCGCGACTCCCTCGACTCCAGCTTCTCCGGCGCAAGCGGATTTTTGCACCAACAGGATTGGCGCTAGAGGAAGGGGTGCGAACCTCTGCAGTACCCTTATTCTTAAAGGAGCGCTCAACAGAACCGCCTCCGATCGCCTCCTCCGACATCCATTCCTTGTTTCCCCCACGGGATCCTCGCCTGATGCCTTCTCGCGAAGCGTCCGTGCCAATACCCACGGCCTCCGCAGCCATATCCCAGACCCCGGTCATGCCTGTGGTTTCCCAGGCCCCGCATCCTCCAGCTATGGTCGCCAACAGGGAGTGGCCGGACAATCGGCCTCCGACGGATTCCACCAACACCATCTCGGGAAGATCCCGACGGGAAACGACCAACATACCGTCTGTATCCCCCAAGCGATAAAAGACTGAAGAGCCCTTAACTTTTACCGAAGAAGACACTCAAGGAGTCCAATTCCCTCATAACGACGCGGTCGTAGTTTCTTTGAGTATAGCGAATTATGACGTCCGTCACATTCTTGTCGACAATGAAAGTTCGACCGACATCTTGTTCTACGATGCCTTTTCAAGAATGACCACTCTTGACGGTCATCTGAGGCCGATTAGCTCCCCCTTGGTAGGGTTTATCGGCGACGCCGTTCCGACGGAAGGGATAATAACCTTGATTGTGGCCGTAGGTCAATATCCAAGGCAATCCAGGACTCTGGTGAATTTCTTGGTGGTGAAGGCGCCGTCCGCCTACAACGCAATCCTCGATCGACCTGGCCTCAATGCTCTCCGAGCCATCGTATCGACCTACCATTTGAAGTTGAAGTTCCCCACTGACCAAGGGACCGGAGAGGTCTGGGGAGACCAAGCTCTGGCCAGACACTGTTACAATATAGCCTTGCAAAGAGGCAATCAATCTGATTCCTGCCCCATCGATGGACTGGATGCTCGCGATGACCTCACTGAAGAGCGGGGTGCCCCCATTGAAGATCTGGTACCAATCTCTTTGAACGACGGAAACTCGGAGCATGTAGCAATGATTGGCTCCAACCTAGGGGAGGAGGTACGGGTGCGTCTCATTGATTTTCTACAAAGGAATGCAGACGTTTTCGCTTGGGTTCCAGCGGACATGCCGGGGATTGATCCGGAAGTCATGGAGCATCATCTGGCCGTCGATCCAAAACATCGACCAACGAAAGAGAAAATCCGAAGTCATGCCCCGGAGAGGCAGAAGGCAATAGTCGAGGAAGTGGATAAGCTCCTTAAGGCCGGATTCATTAAGGAAGTCAATTATCCTGATTGGATTTCCAACGTTGTCCTGGTCAAAAAGGCAAACGGCAAGTGGAGGATGTGCATAGACTTCAAAAAGCTGAATAAGGCCTGTCCGAAGGACAGCTATCCCCTTTCCTGAATCGATCAACTGGTGGACGTAACCTCTGGCCATGAGCTCCTCACCTTCATGGATGCGTTCTCCGGCTATAATCAAATTAGAATGACATCGGAAGACGAAGATAAGACAGCTTTCATCACTAATCGTGGCCTTTACTGTTACAGGGTCATGCCTTTCGGCCTCAAGAATGCGGGCGCAACCTATCAACGGTTGGTGAACAAAATCTTCAAGAAGCAGATCGGTCGTAACATGGAGGTCTACGTGGACGACATGCTCGTAAAAAGCAAATCTTTCAGAGATCATGTCGTCGATCTCGAGGAGACCTTCGATGCTCTCCAGAAATATAGAATGAAGCTGAACCCAACTAAGTACACTTTCGACGTAACCTCAGGAAAGTTCCTGGGCTTCATGGTATCAAGATGCGGAATCGAGGCCAATCCAGAGAAAATTCACGCCATCCAGGAGATGGCCGTCCCAAAGTCGATAAAAGAGGTTCAGCGCCTCACGGGGAGGATAGCGGCCCTTAATCGCTTCGTCGCAAGGTCGGCCGAACGGTGCTTGCCCTTCTTTCAAACCCTCAAGCAGCCGAAGAACTTCTGTTGGACCCCTGAGTGCCAATAGGCGTTCGAAGAATTAAGGAGCTACCTTGGATCACCCCCGCTGTTAGCAAAGCCTGAGCCTGGGGAGGAGCTATTTTTATACCTGGCGGTCTCTTACATGGCCCTCGCGGCCGTCCTTGTCAAAGAAGAGACGAAAGTCCAGCGGTCGATCTACTACGTTAGCCGTGCGTTGAGGGATGCCGAGACCAGGTATACCAAATTAGAGAAATTAACTTACGCCTTGTTGATTGCAGCCCGAAGACTCCGATCCTACTTTCAAGGGCACACCGTGACACTACTCACCGACCAACCAATCAAGGCGGTCTTGCACCGGGCAGACACCTTCGGAAGGATGGCGAAATGGGCGATCGAGCTCACGAAATTCGACATCGACTATCGACCCAGGCCAGCAGTGAAGGCCCAAATACTGACAGATTTCATAGTAGAGTGTACCATCCCAGAGGAGGCTGAACTTGAACAAAGCGAAGGTGACGACCTGAAGTCCCAACCGAACTCCCCCGAAGAAGAGGCCGATCCCGCTAATCGCTTTTGGGCCCTCTATGTGGACGGATCTTCCAACATGTCGGGCGCAGGTGCGGGCCTGATCTTGGTCAGTCCGGAGGGTCATCGCGGAATACGCTCTGCATTTCGAGTTCTCCGCAACAAATAATGGAGCAGAATACGAAGCTCTGATCGCAGGACTAAGGATCGCCAGAGAGCTGGGAATAAGTCAGCTCCGGGTGACAGTGACTCCCAACTGGTGGTGGGGCAAGTCAGCAGAAATTACGAAGCACGGGAGGACAGTATGGTCAAATACCTTGAGAAGGTAAAGGAGCTCACTCCCGCCTTTAGCGACTTCAACATTAGACAGATCCCAAGGTTGGAAAATACTATGGCTGACCTTTGCTCCAAGCTGGCGACGTCGGCTCCGGCCGAATTGTCCAAAGGCGTCCTCTTCGAAGTTCTAAAACACCCGAGTACAGAAGAATTACGGCCCGTAATGGAGATTGACCACGAGCCCAGCTGGGTCGACCCACTAATCATCTATCTCAGAGATGGAGTTCTCCCCCAGGATGCGAAGGAAGCTCGGAAGCTCCGAAACCAAGCCTCCCGATACATCTTTTATGAGGGCAAATTATACAAGAGATCATACTCCTTGCCCCTTTTGAAATGTCTCCGGCCCTCGGAGGCTGACTACGCCTTGTGGGAAGTACATGAAGGAGTTTGCGGAAACCATTTGGGGGCTAGATCTTTATCCCACAAGTTGCTCCGCCAAGGATATTACTGGCCAACGATGCATCATGATTCGATTGAATATGTCAAAAAGTGTGACCGATGCCAGAGGTACGCCAACATCCAGAGACAGCCCGCCACCGAGCTCACACCCTTGAGTGCCCCTTGGCCTTTTGCACAATGGGGGATGGACATCCTTGGCCCCTTTCCCATGACGTCTGGGCAAAGGAAGTTCCTCCTTGTAGCGATCGACTATTTCACCAAATGGGTTGAAGCCGAACCACTAGCGAAAATCACAGAAGCAAAAGTACAAGATTTCGTCTGGAAGTCGATCGTGTGTAGGTTCGGTCTGCCTAGAACCCTGATCACTGATAACGGACGGCAATTCACGGGAGCAAAATTCACCGAATTCTGTGAAGATCTAAACATCTCCCACAACTTCACATCAGTAGCCCATCCCCAGGCGAACGGCGAAGCTGAGGTAACTAACAGAACCCTTTTGCAGGGGATTAAAACAAGGCTTGAAAAAGCGAAGGGAACTTGGGCGGACGAACTTTATCATGTGTTGTGGGCGTATCGAACTACCCAGAGGCTACCTACGGGGGAGACCCCTTTTGCTTTAGCCTTCGGTACGGAGGCTGTCATCCCAATCGAGCTTAAACTCCCGTCGGCATGAGTCATGGCGTTCGACGAACGTCAAAATTTGCAAAGTCTTAAAGCCAACCTCGACCTGCTGGAAGAAAGATGGGAGATAGCTCAGGTTCGAATTGCAGCCTACAGACAGAAAGTCGCTCGATATTACAACGTCCGGGTCAAGAACAAAGCCTTTAGAGCGGGAGATCTAGCGCTTCGACGAGCCGCTGTCTCGCAACCTCATGACCGAGGGAAACTTGCCCCAAACTGGAAAGGACCGTATGAAGTCAAAGAAGTGGTCCGGCCTGGAACTTATTATCTTAAGAAACTCGGAGGAGCCGACCTCCCGCGACCGTGGAGCTCAGAAAACTTACAGATGTACTACCAGTAACTTCGTTTTAATTGAAAATTGCATACCTATATGTCTTTGGACAATTCAAACAAACTGTGTCAAAAACAAAAGGAAAACCTCGTCTCGACAAAGTCGAAGGCCCGGTTCCATTTAGACCAGATGGGGGGAGAGGCCCTGCAACGCCCATATGCGCCGCCACAGCCCTGTTAGGGACAGGAGGAGAACCTCACCCTAACTTGAGCAAAGTCAAAGGCCTGGTTCCATTTAGACCGGATGGGGGGAGAGGCCCTGCAACGCTCATATGCGCCCCCACAGCCCTGTTAGGGACAGGAGGAGAACCTCGCCCTAACTTGAGCAAAGTCGAAGGCCCAGTTTCATTTAGACCGGATGGGGGGAGAGGCCCTGCAACGCCCATATGCGCCCCCACAGCCCTGTTAGGGATAGGAGGAGAACCTCGCCCTAACTTGAGCAAAGTCGAAGGCCCGGTTCCATTTAGACCGGATGGGGGGAGAGCCCTGCAACGCCCATATGCGCCCCCACAGCTCTGTTAGGGACAGGAGGAGAACCTCGCCCTAACTTGAGCAAAGTCGAAGGCCCGGTTCCATTTAGACCGGATGGGGGGAGAGGCCCTGCAACGCCCATATGCGCCCCCACAGCCTTGCTAAGGACAGGAGAAAAACCTTGCCCTAGCTTAAGCAAAATCGAAGGCCTGGACTCCTACGAGAGCCGAGCTCCGTCACCAACTTCAACCGATGGTAAGCCCAGCCCGGACCCCTACAGGAGCCGGGCTCCGTCGCCAACTTCAATTTCTGATAAATCCCATCCAGACTCCCACGGGAGCCGGACTTCTTACCCTACTT
This sequence comes from Elaeis guineensis, assembly GCF_000442705.2. Classification (NCBI taxonomy): domain Eukaryota; kingdom Viridiplantae; phylum Streptophyta; class Magnoliopsida; order Arecales; family Arecaceae; genus Elaeis; species Elaeis guineensis. The sequence continues at coordinate 182,457,256 of NC_025993.2, read as the reverse complement.
TGATTGCAGGAAGACTCCGCCCGGACTCCTACGGGAGCCGGGCTCCGTCCGCGACTCCAATCGTAGGGAGGATTCCGTCCGGACTCCTACGGGAGCCGGACTTCGTCACCAACTTCAACTGCTGGCGATCTTCGCCCAGACTCCCACGGGAGCCGAACTTCGCCCCGACTTCGCCTGCGGGAGCCAAACTCCTGTAGCCTCGCTGAGAGCGGAGAAAGATTCCAAGCGAAAAAGAAAAAGAAAGGTGATGGACCACATCAACGACGATTGGAAAACAAACAGCGCCCGAGGTGCATAGAACCCCATCATAGCAAGGATTGAGGCTCCCATCAGGAGTCCCAACCTTCAAGGAAGCTTTCGACGCAAAATATGACAATTTCCTCAGGGCAACAGAAGCTCGGACCTCCGAGCTCAAGCCCTGAGGGGACATCAAGCCCGAATGGCCCCAGGCGAACCTGCGGCCACTGACGGAAAGGATGGGTTGATACGATGACAACCAGGCACCTTCGAATGACGTAAAAGCCGATAAGAAGCTCGGCAAATGACAATTCAACACGAATAAAAGGGCCACCGACGACCTTAGGACGACATCAAAAAAAAAAAAAAAGAAAAGAGAGAAGAAGGGGGAAGGAAGTTCGGCAGACAACAATTCACGAGGTAACAAAATCTCCTTCTCATTTTGCAACTAACAAGATGTACGTTACAAGCCCCGGAGGGCCAGAAAAGAATACATTATTACAAGGCTCAAAACACGGCTTGGAAAGGATGCACTGGAGGCCGCTTCAGGCTGCAAACTTCTCTTCCCATTCCTGTCCTTTCCAGCCGCATTTTTCGGTGCGTGTGGCAGACCTGTCGGCTCTCGCCTCGCCTTGTTTCACTCCACCTCCGAAGTCCCAACCCCCGGGAGAAAAGGATGGGATAGATTCCAGGGGGCAGTCGAGGCGACGGCAGCGGCGATGAAGACCTGTTTCAAGAAGAACCGGAGTCACCCCGGAGGCAGCGGCGGCGCCAGAGATATGCGCCATCACCAAATGCTCCGTGACAACCGCCGTCCGAAGTATTCTGACAAGGTCGGCATGCGCTACTTCCATCGTCCCCGCAACAAGTTTTACTGCCCCACCATCGACGCCGACAGCTTCTGGTCCCTCGGCCTCGACGACATCAAGGATCCCGCCACAGCTTGTGACGACAGTTCTGCCCTCCTGATCGGTGTCACCCCGTCTTGCTACTCCAAAATTCTCAGGCAGAACGCCTTTATCGGCGGTCCCCGTTATTAAACCCCTGTTGTTGAAGGAATTCTTCCCCAAGCCTCCTTTGAAGCGACAGGGACCTGCAGCAGCCGCTCGATGACCGAAGAACTCGCAGACCGCTGTTCTCCTTCTTGCCTTCCTCCAAGTCCTTGGCATCCTCTCGAGAATAGCCTCTGAGGTGGAGGACCTGGCGGGGAAACCCCTTAGAGAGGAATCGGGGGGCTGAGGATGGCAGAGAGACGGCAGTGACCGGCGCGGAGGGCACTCGGAGTCGGCAGGGGCACCAAGGGGGTGGCTGAGTAGCTAGGCTCTCAGAAGAAAGAAAGGTGCCGTCTTTTAGGCGGAGTAAGGCTCCGAAGGAGGGGTGGGGGGTTTAAATAGGCAGCGGATCTTAGCGCAATTATGGTGGCGGGTGTCCCTAGACCAGCCAGTGCTTACCACATGTCCCGCGTGTCCCACTCACCGCTATCGAGGATTGACTGCTCGCAAATTTTCATGGCGCGACGCTTGGGGTCACATCTCAGTGGGAGTTTCGAAAAGACTCTTTGGGTCGCCATAATCGGAAAAAGGACTCTGGCGTGCGTGCATTAAATGCCGACATATCCAAGGACGGTTGCGCCCGGACGTCAGGGGAAGAACTTCGGCCGCGACAATCTCTCCGTACTTTCTTCATTCGAAATTCGAACTCGAAAGTAGGGGGACTGGTGTTGGGCATAAAATACTCTCGGCCGAAGTTCTTGGCAGGGTCGACCCTCGCGAGGCTCCGTCCATGACTTCTGCCGCAAGGAAGACTTCGTCCGGACCCCTACGGGAGCCGGACTCCGCCGACAACTTCAACCGCAAGTAGACTCCGCCCAGACTCCTATGGGAGCCGGGCTCCGCCCTCGACTCCAACAGCTGCAGACAGACTTCGTCCGGACTCCTACGGGAGCCGGACTCCGCCGACAACTTCAACCGCAAGTAGACTCCGCCCGGACTCCTACGGGAGCCGGGCTCTGCCCTCGACTCCAACGGCTGCAGACAGACTTCGTCCGGACTCCTACGGGAGCTGGACTCCGCCGACAACTTCAACCGCAAGTAGACTCCGCCCGGACTCCTACGGGAGGCGGGCTCCGCCCTCGACTCCAACGGCTGCAGACAGACTTCGTCCGGACTCCTACGGGAGCCGGACTCCGCCGACAACTTCAACCGCAAGTAGACTCCGTCCGGACTCCTACAGGAGCCGGGCTCCATCCTCAACATCAACCGCTGGTAAGCCCTGTCCGGACTCCTACGGGAGCCGGACTTCGCCTTTGACTTTAATTGCAGGAAGACTCCGCCCGGACTCCTACGGGAGCCGGACTTCGCCCTCGACTCCAACGGCTGCAGACAGACTTCGTCCGGACTCCTACGGGAGCCGGACTCCGCCGACAACTTCAACCGCAAGTAGACTCCGCCCGGACTCCTACGGGAGCCGGGCTCCGTCCTCAACATCAACTGCTGGTAAGCCCTGTCCGGACTCCTACGGGAGCCGGACTTCGCCTTTGACTTTAATTGTAGGAAGACTTCGCCCGGACTCCTACGAGAGCCGGGCTTCGCCCTCGACTCCAACGGCTGCAGATAGACTTCGTCCGAACTCCTACGGGAGCCGGACTCCACCGACAACTTCAACCGCTAGTAGACTCCGCCCGGACTCCTACGGGAGCCGGGCTCCGTCCTCAACATCAACCGCTGGTAAGCCCTGTCCGGACTCCTACGGGAGTCGGACTTCGTCTTTGACTTTAATTGCAGGAAGACTCCGCCCGGACTCCTACGGGAGCCGGGCTTCGCCCTCGACTCCAACGGCTGCAGACAGACTTCGTCCGGACTCCTACGGGAGCCAGACTCCGCCGACAACTTCAACCGCAAGTAGACTCCGCCCGGACTCCTACGGGAGCCGGGCCCCGTCCTCAACATCAACTGCTGGTAAGCCCTGTCCGGACTCCTACGGGAGCCGGACTTCGCCTTTGACTTTAATTACAGGAAGACTCCGCCCGGACTCCTACGGGAGCCGGGCTTCGTCCTCGAATCCAACGGCTACAGACAGACTTCGTCCAGACTCCCACGGGAGCCGGACTCCGCCCACGACCCCAACTGCAAGTAGACTTCGTCCGGACTCCTACGGGAGCCGGACTCCGTCCACGACCCCAACTGCAAGTAGACTTCGTCCGGACTCCTACGGAAGCCAGACTCCGTCTTCTATTCCGACTGTGGGAAGACCTCGCCCAAACTCCTACGGGTACCGGACCTCGCTACCGACTCTAACCGAACTTTGGCCGACCAGTCTGGACCCCCTGGCAGGCCACAGTAACAGACAACACTGCTCCACTCCCTGCGGCGAACCCTACGCAGCTCCATTACTCCCTGACAGGCCGTATTAACGGCCACGATTCTGCTCCACTCTCTGTGGCGGATCCTGTGCGATTCCACCATTCCCTGACGAGTCACGACAGCGGACGCCGCTCCACTCCCCGTAACTGATTCCACGTGGCGAGCCACGGCAATAGCCACGATCCCACTCTACTACCCTCCGCAATAAATTCCTCCTGACTCTGGGTGGCCCATTACCAGACGGTTACAGGCGTCGCCATCAATTTGTTGCCCCCTCCGCCTATAAAAGGGGGCCCAGATACGTTATTCAATAAGCTCTAATTTTTTACCTAAAAACTCTGCTAAATTCTCCGTTCGAGCACTCCATTCTTGTTGAGGCAGAGAACTGACTTGAGCATCGGAGGGTCTTGCCGGAGCAACCCCACCTCCGGTTTAGACTTCCTTTGCAGGTCCCGGCGGCGACCGCGACTCCCTCGACTCCAGCTTTTCCGGCGCAAGCGGATTTTTGCACCAACACTTTTCTTGATAGAAAAAGAAAATTTAGCCTATCTAAACCTAATAGGACATATATACAAAACAAATATTAATTAAAAATTTTGGGTCCAGCCTATCAAATTTAGCCTCAACTTGAATTGGGATTGAACACGAGCCTTTAAGCCAACGGCTAATTAACATAGATTACGTACTAAAAATTTAAATACTATATTGGGATTATCCGAACCTCACGTCAGCCCAAACCGCTTGCGCGCATATGTTTACGGAGGAAAATCAACGTATAGATACACGATACTCCCAAAAAAAAAAGGCGTAGTCGGAAATAATCAGTTAAAGTGCCAAAGCTCAAGGTTATGTTGAAAGATAATGCTAGAAAACTATCCCAGTAATATATTGCACACTCCTCCATCTAGATTCATTACTACTTTATGCTGCTAGTGGATGATGAAGCTGGCTCAACACAAAAATATCTCGGCCATATTGGCATGAGCAGGAATTTGCTGTGGTACTTCAGAATTTTAATTAAAACATTACTGAAACGTAAATTCCCTGATGCACAAAATGCACTTTGCTATGCAATACACGGGGCTGCTTTACCAGCATCCCTTTACCTCAAAAAAAAAAAAAAAAAATGATATGCAATACACGGCAACAACAGCAAGAATACGTAAAATTTATAGGTGTTATGACTAAGATTTCAGGCAAGTGAGTGCAAAGAGAACACTACAATGAGAAGAGCCATCTTAAGGATTCTTTCACTACAAAAAAAGAGGCCATTAACGACCTTTTTTTGCCGACGCTTTTGGAAAGCGTCGGCAGGTTGCGCTAACCTGCCGACGCTTTTAAAAAGCGTCGTTCTTTAACGACGCTTAAAAGCGTCATAAACTATGAACGTGTCAACGTCGACGCTTTTAGCAAAAGCGTCGTTAAATAAATAAAATACCGACGCATTTTAACGACGCTAAAAAGCGTCGGTAGGTTCGTTTAATACCACCCTCCTCCCGTGCCCTAATCTATCTACCGCCGTGCCCTAATCTATCTACCGCCGCCATTCCTCAGCCGTTCCTTATTTTCCACCCGTTCCTCAGCCGACCCCGGCCCATCTCCGCCGCCGGCACCGCACCCGCCGTCCACGCGCACCCGCCGTCCACGCCTCACCTCCGTCCGCCACTCCCCTCTGCTGCCGCATCCGTCGACGCCGCGCCCGCGAGGTCCAAGCCATACGCCGTCGGTGAACCGGCCCTCCTCCTCCTTCCCTTGTTCGACTGCTCCAAGCTTCCCACCATCCCACTTCGCCATTCGGCCACCCCAAATCGAAGGGAAACGAAGCCCCTGCTCGGCCGCTCCACAGAAATTTTGAAAGGTAAAATATTTTCCCCATTTCACTTGTTTTTCTTTTCATTCATTCTTCTTTTCAAAATCTCCACAGAAATTTTGAGTTGTTTAATTTCATGTTACAGTGTTTAAGGGTCTGTCATCCACATTCCTCATTTTGAAAGGTAAGCTTTTTCCCACCTAGTTTGATCATTTTTTTTTGTTATCGCTTCATTTTCTTTTTATTTTTTTCTCTTGTTTGGAGATTTGTGGGAAGGAGAGCATTGAGGGAGATCGGATGGGTTTCTTAGGTCCCGATTGGGGTTTTCTCATATGGGATTTTGTGCGAGCTGCAGCGGTGTGAGTTGGTCCCCTGAGGTTCCAAGAGCTTAATCTCGGTAGAAGCATGATATTTTATAGGATTTGAGAATTTTTCAGTTATTTATTTATTTATCTTGGCAGATGTGAAGAATTTTTCAGTTGAGTGTTGAAGGATGTTTTTGTTTATATATATTCTTGTTTACTGCCACCCTTGAGTAGCATTGTGATGCATATTTTATAGGAATCGGGTTTGTTAGCCCATTTAGCTTATATTTTTTAAGAACATGCTCAGATCTTAGTTTTTCGGCTGTAGAAAAAAAAGATAGAAAAAAAAAAAGCCTATGAAAGTTTTTTTTCTTTGTATAGGATTTGAGTTAGGTGATATTTGGTTGATTTAAGGCCATGATTAAATGGATAGTCCAACTGATGAACACTATAAGATTTTCAATTAAATCCTATCCAAAAATCCAAACATATCTTTTTCTACACGATTGAGCTAAAACCAACAAAATTAACAAGATCACATGCTACATACTGGGTTAGGCTTATCTTTATAAAATACCCAGTTATAGCTTTGCAATGGGCCCGCTTGAATTCTATAGGGAGAAAAAAAAAATTCAATAGATCTTTTTTTCTCCTTATGAGATTCAATTCGAATTATTTCAGAACTATATTTGGATATTTTGCTTAACCCATCTTTGTGATCTTATTAGTTGCACTAGCTCAATCCACAAGTCCAATAGAATTTGCCGCCCAATCCTATAGAAAAAGCTCCAAACATGCTCTAGTTCATCTAAATTAACCTTCACCACACCTAGGAGGGAAGTAATAAATTAGATTAATCATGTCAAATTGGAGTGGTGCGAGAGGAGGCCCAATTATTGGGAATGAAGGTGATGGAATTGCAATAGATAGTAGTCATTTAGCTTCTTTAGATAATTGCAGCTGGAGCTGGCTTAGCTTGGGCTGACAATGTTCTTCCAAAATATGTTCTTTACCTGCATGCCAATCATTCACATTAACATGACACGGAGCAATAACTATTGAATAAGCATTTGTTTTTGTTAACCAAAATAAACACACTAATTATTGTTAACTTATAATTTTGTAGAGGCCAACTTACTGTTCCTCGAGTCTTGGGTGGGTGTGGGATTTTCTTACTCAAACACAACAAGACTTTGATATTCTTGGAGATTCCTTTACTCAAATACCCACTTTAGCTCTTCTTATGCTGCATGCATCCAAGAATGAATACAACTATTCATGCATGCCTAAGTTTGTTAGTTTGATTTACATATTTCTTACAAGTTTTTCATGCTTCTTTTATTGAATTTGAAGGGTTTCGTGAAAATTAATATATCTAGGAACATTTAGCATCTTTTTTCACAAAACAAAAAAAAAAATCATCAAATGAAAAAATTAGTCTAGAGAAATGAAGAGCGGTGTAGTTACACTTAGATGTTGGAGATTGCACTGAGAAGTTTGCACAGGTTGAAGGTGAAAGCAAGCATTGCAGCGAGATGACGTGTTCATGCAAATTAGTTTATGGTGACCTTCAAATCAAAATAGAAAACAAAACCAAAAGAAAAGAAAAAGACGGAAGCAAAAGCATAAAGGAAACAATGAATTAAAAAATAGCGTCGTTAAAATTATATGGAGTTAGAGCTGAAGTCACTGACGAAGAAGTTTCGGCTCTTCTAGAATTGAAATTAACAAGTGGAATTTACATCCCTGCATCTCTTTCTTTCTTTCTTTGAATTATACATTTATTTATTGAGAAAAATAGGCAGATTTTCACACATCTCCCATTAGTTATTTCTTTGGACATCAAGCTTTAAATATCAAGTCGCCAATTGAAGACCAGGAGACAACCTTAAAAGATTATAATTTTATTAAAGAATTTTCTTTAGGAATTTATGCAATCTTATTAATGTTCTTTTAATTGGTAATCTGGTGTCAGCCGTACACTTAGGTCCAGACTCTAGTTGGGTAGCAGGGTGGTTCAGGTTCAAAACTCCAGTTACTCCACTTCACAGGATTGCAGTTATGAAAGATCATGAATATCAAATTGAATAGTTAATATGCATCTAAATGATAATAAAAATAATAAATAACAATCTCTTTCTGCAAAGCTGCAAAAGTTGTATTGCAAATATTATATTATGTGCATCTCTTCTTGGTACCACCTACGAAGGACTCAAATCTTCAACTTTTCTGCCTTTCCATAAAATGTAAATAATATGACATCAAAAATTACATTGCATCGAAACATAGACCCGTCTTTTGATTAATGTACATATTCTATTATATCCGTATATTTATTTATTTTTGTACGGATAAAAGAATTATGTACATTGATCAATTGATTGTCCAGTATGGACAGTTTGGAAAATGTGAGTAATTCTATAGGTCATTACCATAATCAAATGGTATGCTGAGAGGTTCGGAAAAAATTTCGGATGGTATTTTCCTTTTGTTCTTCCTATACGGAAGAACTAAGGGGAAATGCTGCCGAAATTTTTTTCGGCTCTTGTTGCATATCATTTGATTTTTGTAATTGACCTATACAATTAATACATTTTCTGAATGGGATAGGACCTTCTTTACCTATTAGTTGATGATAGCAAGCATTTACTATGTAAACTTTATCTAGCTGTTATTTTTTTGGATTTTATGAAATGACTGATATTTTTTACTCATTGCATTAATATAGATTGTATAATTTTTTTTTATTTTTAGATAAATTGCAAGTTCGATCAGTTTTATCCTACAATGGACAAAAGTTGGATAAATAAACCAAGGAATAGTAAAGAATATTTAGATGGAGTTCATGACTTCATTAAATTTGGTATGGAGAAAAGTAGTTTGAATGGAAAGATTTTATGTCCATGTCGGAAATGTGTAAATAGTTCTTCTTTAGATCCACAAAATGTTGAAGAACATTTGGTATGGAATGGTTTTTTAAGAGGTTATACCGACTAGATTTTTCATGGAGAATCTATGTTGCCATCATCATGTAACCAACCCCTGACTCATTGCGGATCCACTAGCCTAGAAGACAATTCTGCAAGAGATGATGATATAAGGGGTTTGATCACAGATGCTTTTGGATTTGATGTTCAAAATTTAAGAGAATCCAGTAGTATACAAGAAACAGTTGGGATGTTTGATGGATGTACGCATACGGAACGTATGCATGTTGAGGAGCCCATACATACATCTAATGATGAGACAGCTCGTTATCACACCTTAATGAAAGATGCAGACGAAGAATTATATCCGGGTTGTACAAAATTTTCTAAGATTTCTTTTCTTATACATTTATTTCATATAAAATATTTGAATGGATGGTCTGGAAAGAGTTTTACCATGCTGCTCAAGTTATTAAAGGATGCATTTCCAGAAAGCACTCGTTTACCACCATCGTATTATGAAGCCAAGAAAGTAGTAAAGGAATTGGATCTTGGATACGAAAAGATTCATAGTTGTCCGAAAGATTGTATGTTATATCGGGGTAAAAATGCTAATCAAGAGTCATGCAATGTATGTGGATCTTCAAGATGGATAACACAAAAAGAAGATCGAGATGATGTACTGAATGAATTGGATGCAACGCGGAGTAAAAAGAAACCGACCAAGGTATTGCGTTACTTTCCTCTTATACCTAGATTGAAAAGGATTTATGCATCATCAAAAACAGCTTCATCAATGAGATGGCATCATGAAGGACGTACAAAGGATGGAATGTTGAGACATCCTGCAGATAGTCTTCAATGGAAAGCATTTGATGATAGGCATCCTGATTTTGCCTCTGATGTTCGCAGTGTTAGGTTTGGCTTAGCTTCTGATGGCTTCAATCTATTTCGGACCCTGAGTTCTACCTACAGCACTTGGCCAGTCGTTTTGATACCTTACAATTTGCCACCGTGGATGTGCATGAAACAATCATCACTTATCTTGTCAATGGTTATTCCAGGAGATAAGGGTTCAGGCAATGATATTGATATTTTTCTACAGCCTTTGATAGAGGAATTGAAACAGTTGTGGGAGGGTGTTGATGCATTTGATGCTTCCAACGGCCAAACATTTAAACTACGGGCAGCTTTGTTATGGACTATTAATGATTTTCCAGCATATGCCAATTTATCTAGCTGGAGTACAAAGGGACGGGTCGCATGTCCTTGTTGTGGAGATTCAACACATTCAATTTGGTTAAAACATGGAGGTAAATTTTGTTACATGGGACATCGTCGATGGTTGGAAGCAAATCATCCGTTTCGATTTCAGAAAGATTTGTTTGATGGTACTATAGAATTGGGATGTGCCCCTATTCCACCTTCTGGAACTGATGTTCATAGACAAATGGATGGCATGAATTACAGCTATGGTAAGCACTCAAAGTCCTCTAAAAAAAGAGGAAGGGATGATGTTGAAAGCTCAGTGCACGAAGGGTTACCAGAGGAAGTCAGTATCAGTACTATAGATGCAGAGTTGTTTCAAGATCCAGACAATTATTTCGAGGATGAAAATGAGGAAGACACACAGATAGCATCTATACAACAGCCAAGTAAACATTTATGGAAAAAACGAAGTATCTTTTTTGACTTACCTTATTGGAAACATAATCTTATTCGGCACAATCTTGATGTCATGCATATAGAGAAGAATGTTTGCGATAATTTACTTGGAACATTTTTAAACCTTGATGGAAAGAGCAAAGATAACATGAAGGCACGTCTTGATTTAAAAGAAATGGATATCCGACAGGAACTTCATCCTAAAATGCTTGCTAATGATAGAATTTATGTGCCTCCTGCATGTTACACAATGTCTGCTCGAGAAAAAGATAATTTTTTGGGAGTTTTGAAAAGTATCAAAGTACCCGATGGATATGCATCGAATATTTCACGATGTGTGCATCTAAAGGATCGAAAACTTTCAAATCTTAAAAGTCATGATGGTCACATATTGATGCAAGATATTTTTCCAATAGCTTTAAGATCGTCATTGCCGAAACAAGTTGTTACAATTGTACTTCGATTATCGTCATTCTTCAAGGCATTATGTTCCAAAGTTATTGATCCTCGGGAACTTGATCAGTTAGAATCGGATATTACAATTACACTTTGCCAGATGGAAAAGATTTTTCCTCCTGGATTTTTCACTATTATGGTACATCTGCTCGTTCACCTAGCTTCAGAAGTTAAAGTTGGTGGACCGGTACATTATAGATGGATGTATCCTATTGAGAGGTATTATTACAAACCTTAAATCTTTTGATAATTTTATTAGAAACAACAGCATACTGATATTTTAATAAATATTTAATTCTTGAAGGTATCTTGTGCGTCTTAAAGATTATGTGCGAAATAGAGCCTATCCTGAAGGCTCGATTGCTGAAGCATATATTGCGGATGAATGTTTGACATTTTGTTCAAGATATCTTCAAGGTGTAGAGACTATTTTTAGTCGACCTCAACGGCATAATGACTTTGTAGAGAATGCAGAACTGTATAAGTTCTTAACTGCTGGAAAATTCTTGGGAAGAGGTGAAGGTATTGTACTTGATCAAAAATCCTTAGCACAAGCACATCGTTATGTGTTACTTCATAGTGACATAATATCTGACCATCGCAGGTTAGTATATTTAAGGAATGACATCAAAATTTAAATTTTATATTAGATATAATATTCTAAATGATATATTTATATTTTATGCAGTGAATTTTTAATTTATCAGAGACGAGCCAATCATAACATTCGTCCTAATGCAAGGATTGAACAGCGATGGTTGGTCGAGTTATTCCCTATGTGGCTTTCGAATCAGGTGTGATTTATATTTAATTATTGGATATATTAATTTTTGATACATATTTAATATCAGATAACTCAACTGCACTTCGTCATATCATTTTTTGTTAGGTATCAAAGATGATGGAGACAAATAAGTCAGATGAACTAATAGCTCTTGCTCGAGGACCTAACAAGATTGTGAATAGATATAATGGTTTCATAATTAATGGCTTTAAATTTCATACTAGAGAACGAGAGAAATTTAGAAAAACACAGAATAGCGGTGTTATGGTGGAAGCGGATGAAAAATCTTATTATGGTGCACTTAAAGATATCTATGAGTTGGATTATTATGGAAAATTTAAAGTAGTACTGTTTAGATGTGATTGGATAGACATAAACTCACCAAGGGGTTTGAAACAAGATGCAAATGGATTTACACTTGTAAATTTTTCAAGGTTGATACACACTGGTGTGTTATTGAAGGATGACCCATTCATTTTTTCATCTCAAGCTCGTCAAGTATTTTATGTACAAGACGCAAAAGATAAAGATTGGTTTACTGTCATCAAAACAAAACCTAGAGACTTATATGATATGGGAAACCAAGTGGAGGATGATGACGATGACACTTATACACAATGTATGCCCTACAATTTTGTGCCAGCTGATGATTTAAATGCTACGACGACGTTGGTTAGAACAGAATTCGAAGAAAACACTACTGCTTGATTGTTACTGGTAATAATTATTTATGATGTATATATTTTGCATTAATTATTGTGTTATTTTACTCCATATATTAACTGATTCTACCTTTTATTTATATAAATGCTAGGTGACATCATGCGTCGCAGGGGACGATATGCTGGTGTGCAGTTTCAGTTTTCACAGACAGAGGCCGGTACGTCTTCTTCAGCACAGCAGCCTGAGGCCAGTTCAGCTGCACAGCATTCTGAGCCCTGTCCTTCATCATCAGCACAGCACGATCCTCCTGTTCATCAGCCAGATGATGAGATACACGTGCAGAGTATATATTGTCTTTCATGTAATTTTTTTTTATTTCATTTTATGTATATTTATGATATAGTTACTTTTATGTATTTTTTGCAGACGGATCCGGGAGAGTACGCCCCAGACGCGGACCCACAGTAGTACGAGATGTGTGGCAGATGCGTGAGGGCGAGAGGATTGTTGTGGAGTGCAATCAGCTAGGTCAGCCAATTAAGAAAGCTGCCTGCTTATTGACTTCATTTTTGGGGACTGTTGCTCGGAGGCCTCAGCTATGTCCGTTGGGCTATGCAAAATGGAATGACATGCTTCCAACGTACAAAGTTGAGCTCCTCCGAGTTATAGAGGTAATGAATTGATGTTCATACTGTATATTAATTGTTAATCATTTATATAATTTATTTCATTTAACTTTTTTTTTTATAGAGCAAGTTTGTTCTCCCTCCATCCACTCATGATTTTGTAATGAAGTCTCTCAACCGCAAATGGAAAGAATATAAAGCACAATTGAAGAAGGACTATATGAGACAGGGTATGACAGAGGAGGAGGTTGCTAGGAATTGTCCTCCTGATGTACCCCCTCATCAGTGGATGGAGTTGGTTCATTACTGGTTCTCCGAGAGGGCACAGGTATATTATCTGTTTATTATCTTTTTTTCTTAAATATTTTGTAAAAATATTGATTTTTATTATATATTGTATATATAACAAGTTCTTTACTTTATTTTACAGACTTATTCTGCTATTGGTAGAGCTGCACGAGCAGCTCAGTCTGTTCCTCATACATCGGGGTCGAAGAGTTATGCACGACTCCGACAGGAGTTTGTATGTTCCTTAAACTTTCATAATTAACTTTTAATTTTTATGTTCAAATATTTATATAACTAATATCATTATGTATCGTGGACCATGTCTGTATCATGATACTCATATATTTTTTTAAATTATCATAACTGTTTGCTTAAAATTGAAATTATTTGTGTAGGAGGATGAGCATGGGAGGAAACCCGGACAAGTGGAGTTTTACCGGATGACTCATACTCATCAGGATGGTACTTTTGTTCGAGATGAGTCGAGAGATTTATATGTACGGCATTGTTAATATTATATTTTTTGCAATGATTTAAATTTAATTTTGTTAGCTATTAATGTATAACTCTTGTTTTCAAAAAAAATACAGGAGAGGGCTACATCTCTCATTGCGGAGCGTGACGACGAGTCCGCAGCATCTACGCAGCAGAGCCGTATCGAGGCTGAGGTATTCACAGAGTTGATGGGACCAGAGCGCTACGGCCGAGTGAGGGGTTATGGAGTAGGAGTCACCCCCACTCAGTTATCTGAGGTTAGTAGATATACGCAGCATGCTGCAACAGATGCTCAGGATTCACGCGTTCGCAGACTCGAGGCGGAGATACAGGAGATTAGACAGAGTCGTGCCGCTGAGATGGAGGAGATGCGACAGAGCCGTGCCGAGATGCAGGCCATGAGGGGACAGATTGATCGCCTTACATCTTTATTAGAGATGTATGGTTCATCTCAGGTAAACACATAATATTAAATATATATTTTTGTATTAATTTAATGATTTATATATTTTATTTATAGATATGCAAATCATGCTTTTGATATATTTTTTGTAGGCTCCTGGCATATCAGGCACCCATCGAGATAGCGGCACGTCACGTGGAGACAACGACGACCATCCGCCTGCAGATTGATGTTATTTTATTTTTGTTGTATTTTTATATTTATTTATATTACTCTTGATTGTAATGGACGATTAGTACTTTATTTTTATTTATATAAAATATTGTCTTTTGGTTTGATTAAATTTTCTATTTCAGCTTGCTTTTGATGTGAATGATGGTGATTGTACAGGTGTGAATGTGAATGTGGTGATTGTACATGTTTATTGTATTGTACAGGTGATGTGAATGATGGTGATTGTACAGGTGTGAATGTGAATGTGGTGATTGTACATGTTTATTGTATTGTACAGGTGTGATATGATTTCGTACAGGAATGTATTGTATTATTTTTTTTTTAAATAATATTTGTATTTTTTTTTTCCTCTTAAAACCTTTAACGACGCTTATAAGCGTCGTTAAATTTGTCTTTTGCGACGCTTTAAAGCGTCGTAAATATTTACATTAACGACGCTTATAAGCGTCGTTAAATTTGTCTTTTGCGACGCTTTAAAGCGTCGTAAAGATTTACATTAACGACGCTTTAAAGCGTCGTTAAGACAAATTTAACGACGCTTTAAAGCGTCGTTAATGTAAATATTTACGACGCTTTAAAGCGTCGTTAAAATTTAACGACGCTTTTACAAAGCGTCGGCGATATTCGTCCCCACTCTTGCATAGTCGACGCTTTGCCGACGCTTTTCGAAGCGTCGTAAAACCGAATAGCGACGCTTTAAAGCGTCGTTAATGACCATTAATAGCGTCGTTAATGGCCATTTTTCCTGTAGTGTTTAGAGCTGGGCGAGAGGCCACAGGAAAGGTAATGCTTCCTGACATGTTTATCAGGACAGCATACATCCTGCAATCACAAGCCCACCGAGAAGCAACAGCGTTTTAGACTTGATTTCACAAATAAAGAAGAAGAATACTGCTTACAAAATTGACGCTCTGTACAAAGGTTTGTCGTTATAGCAGAATAAAACGGTTTTGTCATTTTGCAAAGGTCTTACCAGTAGTCTCAATAACTCGAGGCTCTAGCACAAAATCCTTTGGAGATGGAATGAAATGATCTATCGGGCTTGTGCTTCTGATATCCAACAGGATGATGCAGCGGCTACGGAAAGCCATAAAAAACAGGAGTATATGGTGCAGAGTGATTACATTTTCTGGGTTGTGCTCTGTGAGAAAAATCAATGGGTTTAGCTTTGATTTCAGTTATCAGTGTTATGAGAAACTTACAACTCGATGGTTTATGAGCATCTGTCTATAATCAGGGGTTTTCAGAATTATTCTCATGGTTGTGTATTCAGTTTGTGCTAAGATGACATCAGTCTAGGGATGGCAACAAACTCCAAACCCACAGATACCCGATCCGGCCCGGCCCGATTGGGTCGGGTGGTCAATGCGCTGGCCGGGTTTGGGTAAAAACCCAAGCACTTAATTTTGGGTTTGAGCCGAGATTGGATAGTTATGCACCCAATCCGATATCCGGCCCGAACCCAATCCGAACTATTTTAGTATTTTAATATATATATATATATATATTTAATCAAGTATTATCTACTAGTTACTAAATCTTAACTTTTTTTATGAAAAATATTTTAGCCAAATAAAGACTAAAAAATATTCACGCAATCACAAAATACACTAATATGGTTACTATTTTCAATATATTTTGAATTTGAACTTGAATTTCAAACATCGGCTATTGATAGTAGGTTTAATTGTTGTTTAAGTCTTTTTGGAACTTAGAACTTAGATATGTTTTTCTTTTCAATTATGTTTATAATTTTATTTACTTCAGAGGTGTTGGAACTAAATGTTGTTGTTGATTGTCTTAATCTGTTAAATTTATATTGTATTTGAAGTTTATTTAAATTGAATGTAGAACTAAGTATTGTTGAACTAAGCATTGTTGAATTTTATTTGCTTAAGATAATTTGTATTTTATTTTCATTGAACATGAAACTGAGTATTGTTTAATTTTATTTATTTAAGGTATGTATGATTTGTGGAATGGTAGTATAATTTTAAAATTGATAGAAATGAAAAAAAATATTCAATATGCTCAAGTGGGTTCGGGCTCGGTAAACCCGAATTATTCGATACCTGATTGAGATGGGTTTGAGCAAAAAAAATCCAGTCCCAATAGTGTTTGGAATGAATTTGGATAGTTAGAAACTCATTCTGAATTCGGCCCGATGCCATCCCTACATCAGTCCTACATTTTGAACAAGACTGACCTGTCGGGCTCAACATCCAAATGTACCACTTAAAAGCAAAAGAAAGGGCATGAACACAGATTATTGATCAAGAAAATCGAGAGAATGGGAGGATAAAAGCCACTGTGCGGACTTTCAATATACACCATCCAAGATTCAAATCTAAAACCTCTGCCTCAAGTTTGGATCCTTTGCAGCCACATATCTTGCACCATAAAGAGCTATGCTAGAGATGATAATTTTAGCCAATCCGCTGGGATCCGATCTGACCCGATCCGATTAGATCCCGGGACAGTTATGGGTTCGGTAAAAAATATCCAAAGCGGGTTCGGATTGAAGATGGATAATAATATGCTCTGTCCTGAATCTGATTCGATATAACTTAATTTTTTTTTAAAAAATTATAATGATTTTATATTATTTACATGTATCTGACCCAATCCAACCCTTCTTGTCTATCCGATCTGACTCGATCCGAGATGCATATGGGGCAGATATGGGTATGAGATTTTTAATTATGGGGTAGATACGAATATGTATCGATGCGTTCCATATCTGATCTGTTGCTATTCCTGAGCTGTACAGCTCTTGATTGCTCCCACATCATCCCATCACAAAGATAGATCACTGTCAAACATGATGCCTTGCTTTGCATGCCAAACACGGTGCATCGCAAAGGTGGTCCATGTTTGACAACCATCTATCTACATGATGGGATGATGTGCGATGATCGGGAGCTGCACAAAATCTAAACTCCCCCCCCCCCCCCCCCCCCCACCCCTCCCCGCCCCCCCCCCCGCTTCTTGAGTAGAAGGGGGCTACCATGGGGCAAGCCCCAGTTTGCTATTTATAAACTAAAATATGGTAACCACCTGATTAGAGCCAATTTACTTTTCAGGTGTTTGTGGTTTGAGTTTGCTGAAGGAAAAATGATAAAGCTGGATCAACACAAGAATATCAAGGTCATATTGGCATCACGAAGAGTAGGAAGGAAGATGAGAAAGAGTTTGATTAAATTTAGTCTCAACTTGAGTTGGGTTTGACCATAACGCTTTAAACCAACGGCTGGTTGACATAAATTATATACTACAAATTAAATACTATTTTAGGGCTTAGGTTGAAAGCTAGACTATCCCAGTAATATTTTGCACCCTCCTCTATCCAAATTCATTGCACCAATGGTTGTCCATTGACTGGCTCCCACAAACTCCAACTTGCGTCAATAATTGCCACTCCATGTGACCGGAAGGACAAAATATCTCAGTTAAGCCTAAAGGACAAGTGCAGTTGTAGAAGAATCATGTGGACTCCAGAGCAACACTTATCTTTAAATTATTCGAATCAGAAACATTTTGAAAAAGGAAGATTTGGCGTGTATTGAAATTATTGGAATGAATTCTCAAATAATAATTTTGATTCCATCTTTTAGAATTAGAACAAAATTCTAATGAGAGAATAGTATGCGGCCAAATGGGACAACGAGCTGGATCTTGCTGGCCCCAATTCAGATTTTAGTGATCCAGGTGATTGCCTCCATTCTAGTCCAGTCCACAGCATCCCCCTAGCTTGCCTTCAGTCAACGCTACTTATCGCAAATACCACATCCCATATGTTCTACGAATGTCAGCCATTGGATCCATCCTGCATAGTTATTAAAGTACTTAAAATTTTATCTATTTGCTTACATAAATCTCGAAGCAATTATTGCATGATCCAATGATGGATTTACACAAGAAAAAATGAATCTTTCTTTTGCACAAAAGATATGATCCTTCCCATATTCCATTAATGTGCAGCATCCATCAACAAACTATGAAAGAAAAAATAGTTAATATCTTCTAAAAGCATAAAAGCTAATTTACGTAAACCTTTTCTTAAAAAAAAAAAAAAACTATCATATTTTAACCTAACAGGACATAATAATGCGAAACAAAAATTAATTAAAATTTTGGGTCCAGCCTATCAAATGTAGTCTCAGCCTGAATTGGGATTGAACATAACCCTTTAACCAACAGTGATTTGACATAAATTATATACTAAGATTAAATACTATTTTAGGCCTTAGGTTGAATTTTAATGTCAAAAACTATCCCAGTAATATTTTGCACCCTCCTCTATCCAAATTCATTAAAATTTTATGCCGCAGGAAAATGATGAAGCTGGCTCAACACAAAAATATCAGTGCCATATTGGCATTAACAAGGGTGGGAAGGAAGATGAGAAACAATTGCACCATTGATTGCCCATCGACTGGCTCCCACAAACTCCGACTTGCATCAACAATTGCCCATCCGCTGGCTCGAGACATTCCATGTGACCGGCGGGACAAAATGTTGCAGTCCAGCCTGAAGGACTACTGTAGTCGCAGGAGCATTCTCGTGTGTTCACTAAAGCAACACGTGTCTTGAAATTACTTGAATGCATTCTGGACTAATAATTTTTGTTCGATCTTTTAGCATTGGACCGGATTGCATTAGTGGCTGAAATATCAGACCAACCGCACAATGAGGTGGATCCTTTTGTCCCCACTCACGATTTGCATGACTTTTTAGTGAATTAGGTAATTGCTTTCAAACCAACTCTAGGCCACCTTTACCAAAAAAAAAAAAAATCAACTCTACACCACCCTCCCCAACCACCCCTTCCCACTTATTCCATTGCGCACTAAATTAATGTTCATCGCCCATCGACAGAAACTATTGTCTAAAACCTTATTCCTGTTAGGAAGAGTGAGGGAAGGAGAGATGGCTGAGTCTCTGGTTTCCACTGTCGTGTCTCGGCTTGCCAACCTTCTCATAGATGAAGCTGTTTCCTTGGCTGGTGTGCGGGATGAGATCGATTGGGTGAAAACACAACTTCAGCTATTGCAAGGCTTCCTTAAAGATGCAGACTCCAGAAGGAAGAAAGGGGATGCGACGATGGAGAACTGGATAAGTGCGATGAGAGGCGTAGCCTATGAAATGGAGGACGTCATAGACACCATCAAGTACATGCGCGAGAGGCGACACCAAATTAGGAGAGGCTGCATGGGCTTCATTTTAAGGTACTTACACAGACTTTGTGAATTGGTCACCCTCCATAAAATTAGTTCTAGAATTGAGCAAATAAAGGTCAAAATCCAGAGTATTTCTGAGAACAAAGATAGATATGGCATTGCTAATATAAATCTAGGTGAAAGTAGTGCAACGGATGAAAGTTCGCAATCACTCAGACAATCCTCTCCTGACTCTTATGATGATGACATTGTTATAGGCTTTGAGAATGATATCAAACAATTAGTGAGTCAATTGCTTGATCAGAATGTGAAAACACGATGTGTGATTTCTATAGTGGGTATGGGAGGGCTAGGCAAGACCACCCTGGCAAGAAAAGTGTATAATGACCCTGCAATTAGGCAACATTTTGACACCTTTGGCTGGGTTTCAGTTTCTCAGAGCTACCGAGTTATTGAACTGGTGAAGGACATCATGAAAAAGGTGATGGGAATCAAAAAGAAGAAAGAAACAACCACAGGAATTACCGTCGAAGACTTGGAGCAGATGGGTGAACAAGAAGTAAGAGAGATGCTCCGTGATTTCCTAAGACACAAAAAGTATTTGGTCGTGATGGATGATGTGTGGAGGGCTGATGTCTCGAGAGAAATGCGGCCATTCTTTCCTGATGAAAACAGCGGTAGCAGAATACTGCTCACTACCCGTGAGATGGAAGTTGCAAACCGTGCTGAGTCATTCTTTCCTCTACATGAACTGCACCTTTTGAACGAAACAGAGAGTTTGGAACTCTTTCTTAGGAAGGCATTCCCACCACATCAAGTAGTCCCAACCGAGTTGGAGGAATTGGCCCCGAAGCTTGCAAAGAGGTGTGGTGGACTTCCTCTTGCACTTGTGGTATTAGGGGGCCTTCTGTTAGGGAAACGTCGTAACTATGATGCATGGTGTAGCGTAGCTCAGAGCATGAATTGGGAAGATAGTGGAGATGGGCAGGAGTGCTTGAAAATATTGGGTTTAAGTTACAATGACTTGCCATATCTGTTAAAACCATGTTTTCTGTACATCGCTGCGTTTCCAGAGGACCACACTATCTCTGCTTCAAAATTAGTTAGATTGTGGGTCGCCGAAGGTTTCGTACCCCAAAAGCAGACGAGGACAATGGAAGAAACAGCTAGGGATTGGTTGGATCAGTTGGTCCAAAGGTGCATGATCCAGGTTGTCCAAAGAAGCGTGGCTTTTGGGCGGGTTAAGAGTATACGCATTCATGATATGTTACGTGACCTTGGCCTATTGGAAGCGAAAAAGGATGGATTTCTTCAGGTTTGCGGTAGTGATTACATGGCAATATCTGATGGTATATCGAGTTATCGTGTAGCTTTTCACAATCGTATAGATGACGAGATTGCTAATTCCTCACCGCATCTCCGCACGTTGCTGGGCTTCAGATTAGTTTTGAACGATAGTACTGCTGCGGGGAGATTTTTGAATGGGTTAAACTTACTAAGGGTGCTGGATTTGGAGGACGCAACAGATTTGAAGGAGTTACCAAAGAGATCGGCAACATGATTCATCTACGATACCTGGGATTGAGAAACACTGGTTTGAAGAGACTACCATCCTCTATAGGACATCTCCTCAATCTGCAGACTCTGGATGTAAGAAAGACACAGATTTCATGTTTTCCGAAATCATTTTGGAAAATCCGGACGCTGAGGCATGTATATCTTAATGTACGTGGGATTCTAAACGCGCCAAAAATTGGCGATCACAAGAACTTGCAGACTCTGAAAATCACATGGATCCATGTGGATATAGATGTAAGAACATTCATAGAATCACTCGAAAAAGCACTCGAGAAAATGGACAGCCTCGTCTCCTATTCTCTGATTTTGCCAGGAGACATCTTCTTCGCACATGCACGACACCTGCAGAAGCTCCGCTCATTACATCTTGGAGGATTGTTCGACCAGCAACAACTCTCGGACAGCACTCAATTCCCACCAAACCTCACCAAGGTCATATTATATAATTCTCGGTTGGAGCAAGACCCAATGCCGGTGCTGGAGAAGCTGCCAAACCTCAGGCTTCTTACACTAGAATGGTATGCATATGTCGGGAAGAGCATGTCGTCTTCTGCTGGCGGCTTTCCTCGACTGCAACACTTGAAATTTTTCGAACTGAAACATTTAGAGGAATGGGGAGTGGAGGTTGGGGCAATGCCCAGGCTCAGCCGCTTGACCATTGTTGGGTGCTATAGGTTGAAGATGCTTCCTGAAGGATTGCAGCATGTGACCACCCTTCGGGAACTGAGGCTGGATTCCATGCCTCCTGAGTTCAATGAAAGGGTCAGAAATGAGGACGGGTACAAGGTCCGACACATTCCCTCCATTATTTTTAAATAGGAAATTCTTCTGTAAGTCACTCCCTCTCTCCTCCATTTCCTTTGTTATTTCCATCCCTCGAGATTCTACTAATGGAATAGACTTCTTGCATGATTGAATACACTCACACGCCACGTGTTTGACATAATATCATGCAAAGTATTATGATTTATTTCTCTCTGATTTTGAGCATTCTAATCGCTGAAATTCTGATTGAGTTGTAGCACTTCTAACGGAGAAGTTAAGAAATCTTATTATAAAATTTCTTTTCCTTCTCTAGCTTGTGAAAACCAAGTGCTGCTCATCTTACTGGAGATTGAGCTTCACTATTTCTGATTGTTTTGTGCTTTAGTTCCTAAATCAAAGTAACATTCTAACTTTTTATTTATTTATGTAGTCTTGAATTAAGTAGGAAAAGAAAATTAAAGCTAAGAATAATTTAGACATTAGAGCTGAAATTAGAAATTTAGTAGTAATTTATTTATTTCTTGTATTGATGGTTGAAAAAAAAAATCCTGCATTTGTATTAATTAATGAACATGCTAGATGTGGATTGGTCAACATTGTATTTGAGTTTGTCAGCTAAATAACCTTACACTACTTAGTATTTTTTTGTTCACAATTTGCCCAAAAAATGAATTTGAGAATATTCCAATTAGTTTGTTAAGATTGTTTACAACATTGCTTTCTCTTTTGATAAATGGACCGAGCATGTTTTCTTTTCTATTCTAATTCTTTTACTCTTGGAAGTAATATAAGAATATTGTACATATTTTGAAACTCTTGAAAATAAGTTATTTTGGACATATGGCCTATTTTGAGTATTGAGTTGGAAACTTAACTAGGCAATTTATTGGTTTATATTTCTATATATTCTCGATATAGCTGTGATCTCCACCAATGGAGATAATACATAGGCCTCGTCAACTTGTAATTTGAAAAACTAGCTTTGACATAATTAAACCACTAGTGATTAGAATAAAGGTATATATTATTTGATATCTATTATCTAACCCCTGGTGCACCTTATATCTATTGTACCTGATATTCAGCATCTGGCACATGCTATTAGGTTATCTGGACATAGCCTAATATTGAGTTCATTAATAGTTCATGAAATAATAAAATATAGATTTTTGCTCAATATTATATTTGTAAATGCTATTTCGGTTTATTGTTCAGTTGTCATACTTAGAGACCAGTTTGGAGTGTTATATTATTTACTGGGTGGATGTAGCTTACCATCTTTTTTTTTTCTATGTTCAGATTATCTATTGTGAATCTCACGGGCTTGGAGAGTACATGCATAGAGTTGTTTTGGATTTTCTAGTAGATTTAGCGATCTTTATTTATTTGTGTTTAGTTGGGTTCCCCATTGATTAGCTTTATATTTGGTTTGGTTACCAATAATGTGTTGGAACGATGTGACTCTCTATCATCTTGGGATAATTGTCATGGATAAATTTTTACTATAGATTTTTCATTACTATTTTTCTGGAAGATTAAGTCTTGCCTGTTCAAAAATGATTGTCGGAGAAACAAAAAGACGAGGTCCATCAGCTCAATAACACCTGCCCTTGTCTGCTCAAGTAAATGAATTGGCTTTAATGATTAAAAACCACAAGAATAACTGAATAGTAGAATACATAATCAGACAACA
The DNA here is from genome assembly GCF_000442705.2 of Elaeis guineensis. Taxonomy (NCBI): domain Eukaryota; kingdom Viridiplantae; phylum Streptophyta; class Magnoliopsida; order Arecales; family Arecaceae; genus Elaeis; species Elaeis guineensis. The sequence continues at coordinate 182,433,785 of NC_025993.2, read as the reverse complement.
CGGTAACTATAAATTTCTCTGTGAGATGGAGAAGATCATAATATTTCTATTTTTTTAATGAATTTTAATATATATTTACAACTATGGAGCCTGTTACTTATAATATTCAACTGTGGATCTAGCATGATGGTTCACAGGTTATTAGATGCTAACATGATAGTTGACTTGCATGACATATCCCCAAATGCAGCTTTTCGTTCATTCTTTCCTTGCTCATAGTAGCTTTCTGTTTCTATCTGGTACAGAAGTCAGAGCAGGCCTAATCTCTTCGCAATCCTTTTTAATAAATCCAAAAACCACCTCCATTTTAGTTACATCATTTGAACAAGTCCAGCAACCATAAGCAGATACCTGGTGGCAATCAATGGCAGTAAATAGGGTCCATTGATATCATGGGGAATGTTCTTTTCCAATTCTGCTATACTGCTTGCTTTGCTCCAGTATATATACTGATTCGACTGCCTTAGGGGCGATTACTCCATTTCAGATTTAATTGCAGAGTTCATTATTTTTTTTTTAATGACATATAAATGAGTTTCAGAGACCCACAAGAGCTAGTAATTAAGTGCTGTTTTAATTGTTGGTGCTGTAGTCAAGCTTGTCTGGTTAGAGTGCTATCAGTTCAGGCAATCTATTTTTTTTTTTCTTTTTTTTTTTGATGTAATGGGAGGCAAGGATGTACAAACAGGGGATAGTAACTCAGAGTAAAGCCTGAATTAACCCCAAATGGAGAAGAAACAAAACTCAGATTAGAACTAAATACAAACGTCGAGAAGACCTGGTAGTTGAGAAATCTGTATGAGACCCATGCATATCTTCCTGCTTTCTCAAGTAGCCATATACTGATCTCTTCTGAGTATCCCCCTTGTATACTACACTAATATATAATGCCCAGTGGCCAACATTCACAGGGTTACGAGATTATTTCATTAATATTTTCTCCCCCTCCCCCCATCCTGGCTAAATTTGGAGTCACCCCAACTTTCATATAGATAAGGACCATTCCTCAAGCAAAAATTATCGAACTTTGGAGTCTCCTATTATCTTCTTGACCAATATATGGAACACCAAACTATTAGCTATTGTCTATAAAATAATTTTGTAAATAATATTTAACTAATCAGAAACGCCCAACAATTATACAGATTTACATATAAAATACATAACAATGAAACAACAAATGCTTTATGTACTATATAGAAAATAGTATGACAGAAAATATTGCTCAGAAGTAATAGTTCTTTAGCTGTAACATGAATTACATATACTCAAGAAAATTAGCTAGTTAATTTAAAAAGATAAGGTGTTTAGCTTATAGCATTCTATAATCCATACAAGACACTTCCATTAACATATAAAGGCAGTGATTCTCGTATTATACACAACCTTCAACATGATGAACTTTTCTCATAGTTGAGTATGCGTGCCTTTTTCCCTGCAATGTCACAAGCTGTCCCATGAAAGTTTGCAGGCTGATATAATGAATGCTTTTACTTAAAATGCAATATTCCATCTTGAGGAGATCCAATTGCTCTAAGAGTGAGCATTGATAGTGTGAATGAGCTGATAGACCTAATCTACCATTATAGAGTCAGCCAATTCACCTAGAAGTAAATATATGGCAAAAGAAATTATAATAAGAATGATCATAAATATTCAATTAGATCTTACATTTTGATCAGATAATTAAACAGCTTCATTTACTGTATACAAAGCTAATCATAGTCCATTCTAAAATAAGAGAACATGCTCTAGGCCTTAAGATAAATGAAGTCGGATCTTTTAAAATGGCAAATTTTTCCAATTTTAATCTTCATTAGATTTTCAAACATAATGCAAATGAAGAATCGGTAAAATTATGCAGCATACAGCATATTGAATGTTAATAGATTCTTAGAAGGAAAATGCTTAAGTCAGAAAAGACACTCAGCTTGTGTGGTGTAATGTCATTGCTCCCTCTGAATTGGCATCGCGAAGTGTGCCATCAAATAAAGCAAAGTGGTTAGTGCAAGGCAACTGAGTGACTTTTTTGAGTGATTGTAATTAATTTCTAGCCAGAGTTAGCAAGCATACGTAAACAATTGCTAATGATATTGATTTAAAGGATTGAAATCATACTATCTTTCAACACATTGTTAGTATCACGTTCTCAGTTTGCTGATCTGATTAGAAATTGAAGTATTAACAAACTCAAATCAATGATTAGCTCATTTGCGACTGAATGCACTGAAACTTGTCTGCAAACATTCTTCTAACCACAACGTGGAAGATGCAAGCTCCACCATCATTGAGAGAGGAAAAATGGAAAATTCATCAGCTCCTATGAGGGCTGCCTCTCCCAACAAAGAATTTAGGGGTTGTTTTTTTGTAGGTAAATATCATAAAAAAATTGATTAATTTTTTTATTAATTAACTTATTCATATTCTCACACTTTTTAAGATTGGTAAGTTATTTTACCATGGACAATATTTATCCATAAAATAAAAAAAAAATTTATCCATCCAGGAGGTGACTAAATTATTTTTCCATCAACCAGTAAAATAGATATTTAATGCTGTACCTAAAATACCCATCCTCATTTTCAATATTTCCATCATTTAATGTTTAATAACTTGATCAAATCTAAAAAGTATAAGGGATATCATGGAAAATATGGATAATTTTATCAACTTATCTAGAAAAGTAGTAATATAAAAGAACATGAGTAACAAATTACGAAATCATTTTTCTATATGTAAAAGAATATAGATAAATTATTTTTTTATCTAAATATTATTTGAGAAATATTTATTCAGAAAAATATGGATTCTCAGACAAATCTTTTAACTGTAAAAGAACGGACCCTTAGGGTCTATGAGAAAACAATAGATGGTTCTATTAAATTGGATGGCATGTAAAATCTCGAAAGACAAAGCTGGAGATGGCAACATAAGAAGGCCAGGGCTAATACTGAGAGAGAATAGATCATGGAACATCAGTTAACGTTGTGTGGAGATTACGCAACAGAGACTTGAGAGCTTTGATAAATACAACAAGACAAAATGCTTGAGTTGCAACAAGGTCTACGCGGCAACACTCTCCATCATGTATTTAATGACCAACCAAATCCATGATTATTTGTCTTCATGGGAGGAAAGGCAGTGTGAGAGAAGACAAGGTCAGTAATCAGGTAAGACTAAAGACTTGAATGATGAGCATGATGCAGGGGGAATCCCACATCAGCAAGAAGAACGGGCTGGGTTCGTGCTAAGGTGGTTTTATGGCGGTGAGGTCTGTGCTCATGCATCACGATGCTCCAATAAGCATCGCATGTAGTTAACCAAGTAGCCAGTAGGAGCATATGAATGACATTGTTATACGTATGATGCAGTCAAAGTTATTAATTAAATCTAAAACGTGAAATACTGCCTTAATTTGGTGGGAAGTATAATCGTATAGATACCGGTGGAGATATGAAAGGTTTCTTCACGTACTATTTGCTCTTGCGTGGTCCTAATCCTTTTGGGACTGTACAATAGAAATCCCAGGCAGGGCATATCCGCTTGATATCCTACTAGTCTACGGTCCATCGTGCATTCTTTGGGCATTCAGGTAAAAAAAAAAAAAGGCTTTCTAGCACCCATAAAGTGCACACTAAAAGGTCAGTAGATCTATAATTGCTGACTTAGCAACTTCACAATCAACCAACCTACCATGTTTGGAAATAAATTCATGAGTACATAGACTGATCCAACAACCGATGAGAGAAATTATTTTTTTCTGAATTAGCTGATGCAAGAAATCCTGAATAGATCTCTTAGACATTTTCCATATTCCTTTACCTACTCAACTTGTTTACCTTGAAATATCTAGTTTTCTATTTTTGTGTTTCATTAGAAAATTAACAAATTAGAAACTTATAAATAGTTTGCTAAACAACTTTTTTCTATTCCATGAAATGTCTGCTTTTTTATTTCCTTTTCGATTTCTTTGCAACGAAAATACCCTAAACAGCAGGGTAGATGGGCATAACAAACACATAATATAAAATGAAGTTGTTTCCTTCTCCTTTTCCCTTCTACCTACGAATCATGCTATTTATCAAGAGCACCTTGGAGAGTGGCTTCACTTGAAATCAAGTCACAGATGCTTCAACCATGTCGCGTATGTTTTATTGTATGGTAATAGTTCGTTTATCAGCAAATTACTGAAGCAGAACCAGAGGAGCTTGCAATGTTTTGCAGATCAAAGACCGTAAAGAATCAAAACAAACAAATTCTGAGTACAAGCACTGGACAAACCCCAGGTAGACAGCCTTCAAAAGGACTTCGGCGCAAAGAAGGGGAACCCATACTCTACCATCATTGATGGACTATACTCGGCTTGTAGTCAGCAACGAGGACCTTCGAAACTGCAGGCATGAAATCCTCTGTAAATTCTACATGAGCCGGGTGTGGATTGTACTCAGATATGCCTTCCACACTTTTGAAAGTCGATTCAAAGACATGGTAAATCCTTGATGCCTGTTCTCTATACTTACATCCTTTCCCCTGTACACAGAAAATAGCAAAATCAAAAAGCAAAAGTGAGTTTCTTTGTTGTTGTTTTTTTTTTTTTTTTTTTTTTGGTACAAGAGTTTATTTGTTGTCACCAGTAAAGAGAATGGCCATTACTTTCATCATCAGGCCAAGTGAGCTTCATGCAATTCATATCTAATTTCTAACATGTAATGTAACATGATTTTTTTTTTTTTCTTTTTGATGAAAAGAAGACTAAGGTATTTCACCTTAGTGACCTAACTTTATTTCAGAATGAAAGTATTTACGAGGAAAACATAATATACAGATACATTTAAAACCTCCCCAATACCATAAGAGGATGAAAGGTACAGACACAAAATTCTCACAGCAGGGAAACTAGCCTCCAAAAACTCGATCTGAAGACATGGAGGAGCAGATTTCAAGGGAAGATCGAGAAGTTGCAACCTAGATTGATGAAGGGGAAAAGAAGACTCACAAGAGGGAAGTCTGAAATAATCAGAAAATTCTTATAGGCACAGTGCTCCTATAAGGATTCAGCTGCAAATTCTTCGTCATAGCCTCCAAAACAAGAAAATCCAAGAGCTGCAACCTTTCGTAGAGAAGAAGAAATAAAGACTCAGAAGAAAGAAGTCTAAGGATCAAAAGGCAGCTTGGAGGATGCTCCTCTGAGGCCTCAGTTGCCCTTCTTCATCATAGTCACCAAAATGGGAAGTCCGAGAGGGCCAACAATCCAAATGAGATGGATTGAGAAGATCATCACAAGAGGTACAAACATCAGAAAGAGTGTGACAGCAACAAAAATGAATTGAAATCATATAAAGTGTACTTCCATATTTAATTTCAGACAGTTGACAATATCCCAATATATTCCAGAGTTTGATGTAGTAGTTCATGCAGAGGAGGCTTAAAAAAAAAAAAGCATTAGAAGCTTAGATAGGATAAAGGGCTTGAGATTAACTCAAACATGGAAAGTGGACTTCATTATGTTGTTAGTCGCAGCACCACTCCAATTGACCAAGTCAAATGTTTGTCTTGCAATACAGGAACCACTATTTCAAAGAAAGAAATATATAGGATTCATTATGCAAAATTTCCAGCCCTAGACTGAGCACCACTAATATTTATAGAGGTTACAAATGCAATTGACATCGGAATTAGACTTACAAAGTCAAAATGAACAAGAGACTTCTCTGTCTAACTACCATTAAGAACAAAGAACCTCTGGTATGCAGCTGGAACAATATCCAACATGGTCAAACATATTTTTGAGGCACATGACATATAGCACTTCCCAAACACTAATAACTTAGAACAATAAGTATTCTAGCATTTCCAGAAAATAACAGCCCCAGACAATGTTTATTTTGGCATTTGCTATAGTGCTCCTTTGTAGTATTTTATTATAAAGGGCATTTAAGACATTATCCTACTAACTTTTTATATTTTATTATTTTTTTAAAAATAATATTTTATTATTTTAAACCTTCTACTTCTTCTTCATAACTTCTCCTTGCCGCCATCCACCACCTGCCTCCCCTGCCCACCTCGCTATCGCACACTGCCCGGTTCCTCTGCCTATGCCCACCTTTTCATCGCTGCACACCCTCCTCCTCCTCCACGCACCTCTCCGCCGCTCACCTCCCACCGCCATATGATGTCCCGTTCGTCCTCCACCAACCTCTCCATCCCTCGGGGCCACCACCGCATGTTGCCCCATTCCTCCTCAACCCACCATTTCATCGCTCGCCTCTCTATCGCCGCACGCCGCCCCCTTGTTCTTCCTTCTCTGCCCCTCTCTGCTGCTTTCCTTCCCACAGCTATATGTCACCCCCTTCCTCCTCCTCTGCCCTCGCAATGACCCAAGCTCCCCCTCTCGCTCCTCCTCTTCCACCTCTGCGGTGATCAGAACACTCTAACCCTCCCCCCTTCCCTCTTCCTCCCTCTCCTCTTCTTCTTCCCTCTTTCAACTCCTCCTCGGGTCCCTACATTAGGCCTTCCCAACTCCACCACCCACCTCCTGTGATGCTCCAAACACAGCATCGGAGTCAGATACGTGATGGCTGCATACTTCCTACGATAAGTCCTAAAGAATATATAAGGTCTAATTAATAAACAAGTCTACAAAAACATCAAAAAAATTATAAAGTTCCAACCATATTTGTCAAATCAAATAAATCCATTTTTATTGAATAATTTTTACAAAATTGAAATATTTATTTAGTATTAAAAAATCAACTAACTAAGAACTCCATCGCTCAAAACTCCACACCCAATTCGATCAATACTATGCATCCTACAAGTCTAAAGAAAAAAGAAGGTATGAGCTTAACAGCCCAGTAAGAATCTCCCACACTCACACCAGCATGAATATGAAATATTTTTTAGTAAATATATAATTGATAGAAAAATAATAAGATCATATATCATCAATGTGATAGTTGAATAATAACATCATATGCAATTCTATTAAACATATCGCATATCATAATCAACAATTCTATTCAATAATAATTCAATGAGATTGATTAACACAGTTCTAATCCAAACACTATTATTATTTTGGCACTGGATTAGATCTATTTATGCTCCAGCCCGTGGTAGGCTATCATGATTTCGCCCATGGCCGACAACCATATCTTAGCCCATGACTGACATCATAATATCATGTTTCACACGTATCGACTAGTCCAGATACTCTTCAATTAAATATAATTTATTATTTTAATTTGATTTTGATATTAAACTAGTTACAATCATACTCCAGTCTATGGTAGGCTAAACATCTAAGTCCATAACTGATACACCATATTTTACACATGACTGACTATCCACATGTTTCCATTTTCCTACTTTTTATTTTTCTTTCTGGTACTAGACTAATTACAACCATACTCTAGCTCATGGTTGGCCAAATATAATACTGGGCCCCAACTCTAGGCTGTCTTGTACACACATCACATTTCTTGCATGGCCAAACAGCACAAACACCACTCATGCCTCATCCATATTATTATCAAAGTCATAATCTGATTTTCGATATTAGATTAGTTATAGTCATGCTCCAGCCTGTGGCAACCCAAGCCGTATTCCAATCTAAGATGGATCCGGCATAAACACTATATTTCTTACATGACCAGCTAACCTGGATACCACCCACCCCATCAATTTGTTAAACCATATTTTTCTTATTCAGCAATCATTAAGCACCAATGAATCTTACTTCAAGCAGCATCAATTCAATAATATATAATACATATGCTGATAAATATAGAATATAAATCAACCATACAAAATTAATTTTCATAAACATGGAGGTGCTTGTGTTGAAGAACCCTTATCTCTATCAGTGATTGACTCAACATAGAAATCGATGAATCTATCAATCTACGAATTAAGAATCAAGGTGTTTTACTCGACACTTTTATGTAAATAATCACATCTCTATATGATCAGGATCAAATAAATAAATATTATGTATAATTAAGGATGAAAAATTATAGAAAAATCTCTAGATATCATAAATCCAGAGCCCTCCTAAGGTCAACCAAGACCTGGATTTGTCAAGTACCTGGACCCACCATTGGTCCATAAGACTCCTAGAGAAAAAATCTATGAAGAAAGAGAAAGAATTTAGGGAGAAAATTTTAGAGAGAAAAAATAGGGAGAGAAATCAGCAAAGAGAGAAAATGTGGAGATAGAGAGAGGAGAGAGGAGAGAGAAAAAAAGAGAAAACTTTCTCTTTTTTGTCCTTTTCCTTTCTTTTCTTTTCTTTCTTTTCTTTTTCTTTTTCTTTCCTTTTCTTTTTTTTTCACGCCTTCTTTTTTTCTTTATTGAAGCAGAGGAAGGAGGTAGAGTCCATTACCCAAATAATATTAAAAAAATTATTTACAAAACTAATGCATCTTTAAATTTATTTACAAAACTAATGTAAAACCATAAAATGCCATTTGAAATAGTATTTTTTGGATAGAAAATATCATTTCAAATAGCATTTTATGGGTCCACGTCATCTCCTCCCCCGTGGAATCAAAAGACCATAAAAAAATAAAAATAAAAATAAAAATCATCATTTGTAAAGGTGCTTTTGAAAGTGCCATTTCAAATGACGTTTTCAAATAAAGCGCTATTTGAAATGGTATTTTCAAATAAAGCGCCATTTGAAATGGTATTTTCAAAGCCCCTTCAATTGCCAAAAAAAAAGTAAAAAATCAATCTATATCATCCCCGTACCAATGCCGTACCGACCTATACCGGCTCAAACTGTATCGTACCGGATGGTTGGTGCCTTCACCGACCGTACCGATGCCGTTGTACCGGCCCATACCGCATCGTACATAGCGGTTCGTGCCCGTACCGTACTGAGATGTAGCGGTGCAATCCGGTTCATCTTATTTGTCAAAAAATCAACCTGAATCTTACTGGTTCCCCACCAATATGGTATGGTACGGGCCGTATCGATCGATTTGGGCTGGTACAAAATATCATACATCCAGCTGTAGTCCTAGTAGATTTGGGTCCGACACAATCGTCCCATCATTCCTTATCAACTTGAAATCCTCATCCTCACCATGATTCAGAATACTCTTTTTGTCGAAATCACCGTAGTCCTTCATCATCCGATTGTCAGGCTTCAATCCTTCATCAAAATAAGCTCTCACCATCTACTACGCGATATACACGTAAAACTGTATCATACCCTTAATGAAAGAAAATGAGGAGAGAGAGCAAATAAAAGCAAGCATACAGGCGGAGAGAGAGGTATGAATATCAGATGCCATTCTATCGTAGTCCTCCTTCATAAATAACTGACTTGTCTGATTTAGCTTATTTTTGACTATTTCAAGAAATGTAATTAAATTACTCGACATATTATTATTATTTACATTATAATTTATATAATCCTTTTAGCATAATTTTTTCTCTGCTAATCTTCTGAGACACATGAGACTACGTGTATTCATATCCACAAAGCATAACATCCAAACACTTGAAATTAAACTAATCTCTGATAAAATTAATAATTAATAATATAAAATAAAATAAAAATATCAAGTGTATAAAAAATAATACAATAAAAATTTTAAAAATACTAAGTATAAATCTAAAAAATACTAAGTCCCACAAGGACGTCATGATGGCCGTGGTTGCTTGGACCTTCTCAGAAAGATCCTCAATGGCCGCTCCTGCTCCTGTATCTGCTATGATGGCTCTTCCCCCATATCAGTGGATGTCTGCTGGTCATGCTACTTAGAAATAACTGATGTAGTCAGAGCATCTGCGGGTAGAGTGACCCTCTCAACCCCCTCATCTGGATATAAGGATGGGCCTGAAAAGAAAGTGTCATACTCATATGGCCAACTAGTACTCGATGATGTCATCTGGGGTATGTAGAAATATTGATCAGTGAAAAGAGGAGTTTTTGTTATGTTACTTTGAAACATTGATCAGTGAAAAAGATTGTGCAATGAAATTAGATTGGTGATTATACAATTAGAAAAATATGCGATTGAAGGAAAAATAATTTCAGGGAGCAACATAGGTGAAAAGGTATTCAAACCTCGAATGAATTTGATTCCTTCTAATTCTAGATTGCCTTTTAAATTTCAATAAAGACAATATTGGTTAGCTGTATGCTTTGCAATGACTATAAACAAAAATCAAGGGCAGACTCTTTTTCATGTTGGTTTGTATCTTCTAAAATTAGTTTTAGTCATGGGCAACTTTATGTTGCAATATCAAGGGTGAGAAGCAGAAGAGAATTAAAAATTTTGATTATCAAAGATGAAGACATTAGTGTCAAATCAACAAGAAATGTTATCTTCAAAGAAGTTTTTGAAAATATAAGCTAAAAAGATTTGTTTAAGTTAATAGTTGACATTATTAATTTTGGCTCCTATAATTTATGATACCAATGCTATGCAACATAAGCTTTACTCTTATAAGGTTTGCATCTGTAATAGATTTTATATTTACATATTATAATTTTTGGGAGCTTTATTTGCATAATGATCTATAGTTGTTTCTTCCAGATGATTGCTTAATCACTTACTTTTTTACAGTGATGTTCATTGGATCTTTCATTTTTGCTTTACAATAACTATCTAGCATATAAATGCTATTTTTTTTCCTCATTAGATCTTTCCTTTTTACTTAGTTGCCCATTGAGAATTAAATAGTAGACACTTAACCTAAAAATGCCTATTTGCCTTTGCTATTGGAGACTTAAAATAATAAGAAGTGCTTTCCGAAATATAGAAACATATTGGTATTTTCTAATGTTAGATACATGGATCTTCTTTTTTCATCCTTTGCTTTTTCTTTATTTTCTTTTCTTATATGAGTTTAATTTTGTTATTTGTTATTAATTTTCTCATCTTTAATTGTATGTCATCTTTATTCATATAATTTAATAAAAATATTATTTTCTTTTGTTATCATTTATATTTTTTTATTCTAATGCCTGTGCATTGCATGGGTGTCGGACTAGTACACTACATTAAAGGAGAAGTCACAACTCTCCTAGGCTATCAAATGTCAAATATATGTCATGCCAAGTGTAGGTAATCCTCCCTTCAAAAAAAAAAAAGCGATCGAATCCCCTTCTTCTCTTCAATTTTTTTGGGGTTGCGTCTATGAGAGGATGCACCTCTTATTCTTCCATAGCTTCCCTATCCCATTCCTCAATCAAAATCCCTTAAATCATACAAAATATCATGCTTCTACCAAGATTAAGCTCTCAAAATGTTAAGGGACCAACTCACACCACCACAACTCACACAAAATCCCTTATGCTTGAGAAAAAAAACCCCAATCGAAACCTATGAAACCACTCCGATCTCCCTCAGGTACTCTTCTTCCCCAAAGATCTCCAAAAAATACAATGAAATGAAAAGAAAAAGAAGTGAAAAGAAAAAAAATGATCACTCTATGTGGGAAAAGATCATACCTTCCAATGTTTTCCATCTTTTACTATGTTTTTGTGGGTTCTTCCAATGTTTTCCCTCGATTTTCCTCCATTTTTTTCTTCCTCTTGAGTCTCAAGCGGGTGGGAAGCTTGGAGCGGCCGAAAAAGAAAGCTTAAATGAGGGTTGGGGTTTTACGTTGGGTATCTACTTTCCTTTTTTCGTTCTCGGGAGTCTCAATCAAGTGGGAGGCTTGAGTGGCCGAATATTATCCAAAAATCTAGGGGTCAAATTTAGAGCTGGCAACGGGTCGGATTTGGGTTTGGGTTGAGTCGACTAATGTCTGTACCTACCCTATCATAAAAATATCCATACTCATACCCATTCCATACCCATCTCGGATTGATTTCGATCAGATAGAATAAAAGATGAAGATTAAATCGGATTGAATATACTCATCTTGTCTCGGGTCGGATCGGATCGGTTCAGACCTTAAAAAGTCCCTAAATCCTATAAACAATTATGCTTCTACCAAGATTAAGCTTTGAAAACCTCAAGAACCAAATCACCCCCTTAAAAAAATCCCATTGGAACTTAAGAAACCCCTCTGATATCGATCTCTCCAATCTCCCACAGGTGCTCTCCTTTCCTATAGATCTCAAAAAAAAGAGAATGAAAAGAAAAGAAAAAAGACATGAAAATAAAAAAATGACAATCTATGTGGGAAAAGGTCTTACCTCTTAATTTTTCCTTCATTTTCCTTGATTTTTCCTTCATTTCCTTTGATTTTTCCTTCATTTTCTCCCAATTTTTCTTTTGTTTTTTTTCCATCCTCAAGAGTCTCAATCAGGTGGGATTGCAGTGGTCGAATAGGAAAAAATTCCAATGGGGACTTAAGAAACCCCTTCGATCTCTCACAAGTGCTCTCTTTCTCATAGATCTCTGAAAAAAGAGAGAGATGAAAAGCAAAATGAAGCAAAAGGAAAAAAAAGACAATCTATATGGGAAAAGGTCTAACCTCTCAATTTTTTTTAATTTTCCTTTGTTTTCCTTGATTTTTCCGTCTTCTACTCCCAATTTTTCCTCTATTTTTCTATCCTCAAAAGCCCCAATTGGATGGGAGGCTTGGAGTGGCTAGGGAAGCTTAGGGGGAGTCTTTTCCCCTGATTTTCTTTTGTTTTTTTCCATCTTTAGAAGTCCTAATGGGGGGGGGGCTTGGGGTGGTCGAACATGAAAAACTCAGCTAGGGTTTTGTGTTGAATATAGTGTGCGTACATATATCAGGTCGGGTTCGGGGCAGGGCATGCTAATACTCTATCCACTTTGAATTTTTTTTCTAAAATCCATATCCACCCTTGATTTTAATCGGATCGGATAAAATCCACCCCATTCGGATTGGGTTGGATTGGGTATTCGATGGGTTGGACTAAATTACCAACCCTAGTGGTCCAATCTAGTTACTACAATAAGATGATACAGCATTTTCAATATTTAACACTAACATATCTTGTAGTCGTATGAAGGATTGCCTGATGAAACAACTCCTCTCCCATCTCCACCTGCAGAATTACAGACAATACATTCACTGAGGGAATAAAATGGTGGCCATCAAATAATAGCACCATTACATCATAAAAAGATACTAATTGCACCATGGCAATGTGGTGGGTTAAGGGCACAATTCAATGGTAATAAGGAGCACACATCAGTATTTCCTAAAATGAGATAATATAATTTCTGTCGATCTCTGATTTTTTTTTTTTGAATGAGAAGGGAGGTCAAGACCATCCTACTGATTTTTTTATAATTTAATTGGTAAAGAACCATCATGTTGTTATCAGAAGGGTTAGAGACATAGGTTACAATGGGTTGCCATCAAAATGGCCACCCAGAGTCAGTAGAAGTAGATAAAAACAACAATAGAGTGGTGATGACAACAGAGAAGGAACAGGAGAACTAAAGGGTGTGAAGTAGGGATCAAGTCTATGACTGTCACACTCCGAATCCAGCATCTGGGTCGGATACGTGATGACTGCATACTTCTTAAGACAAGCCCAAAAGAATATGCAAGATCTGTAAAATCACTCCATCACTCGAACTACAAATCAGATCCATCCGACACTATATGTCCTGCAAATCTGAAAAAAAAAAGAAAGAAAAGAAGAGTTGTGAGCTTTACAATCCAGTAAAGATTTTTCATATTTACACCAGCATGAATATAAAATATCTTTTAATAAATATATATAATTAATAAAAAAATAATAAGATTCATACATCATCAATAAGATAGTTGAATAATATCATAATATGTAATTTTATTAAACATGTTACATATCATAATCAACAATCCTGATCAATAATTCAATGAAATTACTTACCATTAAATGATTAACACAGTTCTGATCGAAACAACATTATTATTCTGATACTGGACTAGATTCACTCACACTCCAACCCATGGTAGGCTATCATATTTTCGTCCATGGTCGGTAACCATATCTCAGCCTATGGCTGACATCACAATATCATATTTCACACATGCTGGCTAGCTTAGATATCCTTCAATTAAACACGATTCATCATCTTGATTTGATTTCAATATTGAACTAGTCACAACCATGCTTCAGCCCGTGGTAGGCCAAACATCTCAACCTGCAGCTGATATGCCACATTTCATACATGGCCAACTATCCACATGCTCCTCTTTTCCATACTTTATGTTTGTCTTTTTGATATGGACTAATTACAACCATGCTCTAGCTTGTGGTCAGCCAAATACAATGCTGCACTCCAATCTGAGGCTGCACAACACACATCACATATTTTGCATGGCTAAACAGTTCAAACACCACCCATAATCCATCCATACTATTATCAAAGTCATAATCTGATTTTTGGTATTAGATTAGTTACAGTCATGCTTCAGCTCATGGCAAGCCAAGCCGCACCCCAGTCCAGGTACAGATGCCCCCCACTCTCGAGGCTGTACTTATACAATATCGGCCAAAAAGAGTACGAGTCCGAGATTGAAGCTAACTTCGTCGAACTATCTTCTGTTGACACATGTCAAAGATCAACTTCTTAAGACGAACAGTCTTCAAATGTGGACCGTCGAATCATCGAATCTGCAGGGGCTATGTTCTGACCAATCACAGACTGTCATTTGGCGGACATCAGTGGGAGGAGATAATTCGATAATAGATCAGAGCTGTCTAGGCCTCTTATAAATAGGGGCTATTGTGATCTCATTTTTACTGTTTCGACTATCCATGGGGGAGCTCTATCAGTTTACCTCTCAACAATTCTGCTCGGTTGATGCCGAGCTACCATCGACCCCATTGTCCCTCGTCTTGTTTGACAGTGTCATTTTCATAGGTCAGTTCCCTATCATCTATCACGAGTGCATCAAGTTCGTCCCTGTCCACCTAGAGTTCGAACGATGATGTGAGAGGCATGGACCTAGAGTCCAAGGTAGCTTGTTCTTCAAATAGACCCAAAGCAAGTGAGGTGCTGACTTTGGTCCACTTAGGATGAACTTCGTCCCCACCCTAAAGGATTTGGAGATCATTAGACTGAAATGCCTATCTTGATCGAGTTTAGACTGGAAGTTGTCGTTCCCGGAGAGCGTATAATTCTACGGCATTAAGGTTGGATTGGCCTTTATGAGAAATCACTTAAGGCCAGCCTTAGGCTACCCTTCCATTATCTGATAGAAAAATTTCTTAACTTATATCGAATAAGTCCCTGTAGCATTACGCTGAACTCATGACATCAAATCTTAGCTTTCTTCATTCATTGTCTTCTCCTCGGGGTCAAACCGACCTCCCACCTGTTTAGGGCTTGCTTCATTTTGAAGGAGCATCTTACGAAGGTCGGGTGGTGTTATGTCTCTCCTCGAAAGGGGCAACATCTCTTTCGAGATGCTTCTTCCTCAATTTATAATTAAAAGGAGTAGTTTTTCTTTATCTCGATGGAGCAACCCTAGGACTTCAATACGTCGTGAGGTCGACCTCATAGGTTAGCAGTCAGAGCTCCTATGCTGTTAGACATCGAGGAAGAGATATTGGTGTAAATCTTCAATCTCACTCCTCCTCCGTTGTCCAAACTCTTTATCGAGGAGAGCTTGTTCAAGGTCCGATTGAGCCCGATCGACCCTGCGAGCAAATATTTTTGTATCTTCTTCAGTTCGATATTCGTTTCTTTCGACTAACCTCATCTTCTGTGCAACAATGAGGCTTGAGGATGTTGAAGCTCTTCGTCAGAATGCCAAAAAGAAGAAAGTGAGCACAACTCCAACTCCTAAGGGTGGTCAAACTAAGGCTGTCCTCGCCCAACCCATTGGTGGTTCCTCGGGGCCAAGTGGCGCTCCTCCAAGGAAGGAGATTTCAATGCCGACGAAGGCTGTGCAACAACTTTGATTTGTTGTTCCAAGAGATCCTGCCCCCTGACCTTTAGCCTCCTTATCACAGTGGAGTTTGGATACTCTCTGAATTTTGGTGCGAATGTCGTCACACTCAGCCGACCTACCGACTGAGATTCCTCCTCCGATGGGAGCCCCATCGGACGTCGAGGCCCAAGACAACAGGAAGGGCATCAGTGATTATCGGATTGCTCGATCTTTACTCCAATCAGCCATGACATCGACCGACATCGAAGATGCTAAAGGCGGCACTTTTCGAGTCTATGACTCGTATGATTCTCTTCTCTAGGTAAGCGACAATCTTCCACCAATCCTTGATTCTTCATTCTTCTGTTTGATACTTGCTGATCTTTTTCTTTTCTTCTTTTTTTTAGCTCGTCCATCACGTAGATCACTTCATTAAGACAATTTGGAAAGCTCGGTGGATCTCACAAAAAATTGAGGAGAAGGCCAATAAGGCCACTAGAAGGGCGGATGCACCCAACTTTCAAAGCTTACGGTCGAGAAGAAGGCTAGGTCATTGAAAGCTGAGGTAAAGCAGCTAGAATCTGAGCTCATCAAGGCCCGAGCGGATGCGGAAGCTCGGCTGTCCACTAAGAATAACAAATGGAAGGAGACTGGAGGCCGCAAAAGTTGCTGCGATCGAAGCCTTCCATTCTTCAAACGAACTTCAAGATATCAAGGTGGAGTTCAGCTCTGCCTCGTATCTGCAGGGGATTGCAGACTTCAAGGAGAAGATCGAGAATCAATTTTCTGACCTCAACCTCGGGCCCTTGGAGTCGAATGATGAGGAGGAGGAAGTCGATGAGATTGGGGATGATGAAGTGCGAGTCGAGAACCTCTTCAGCCCGATTTGCGAAGATCGGACAGCCAAAGATGCAGCATCGGCTCAGCCTCCAATAGTCATCATCCTCACAGATCCTAACGACATCGTCAAGTCCCATGCTTCTGAGAAAGCTTAAAAAATTATACCCCAGTCTGGGCATGTCTGGGCTTAATCATTGGTCAGTCTCTTTTGTGAACCTCGACATTCACTGAGGTATTTTGTACTAGGCCGGCCAAAATTTTGTAAAAATTTTCACCAATGAATACACTATTGTTTTCTCACATCATGATGTCTCAAGTTATGGAGGTCGGCTGACAAGGAGTGGATGAGTTCAACATCCAACCTTTATTAGGAATCTCGTAGATCGCCGTTAATCAGAATAGCACCCATCACCTTTAGGTTATCTTTCCAGAGGTGAAATGTAGAAACTGACGATGTTTCTGAACAGATCCAAACTTTGAGATCTGTTGCACTTTGGTAGGTAAAGATCAAGTTCAGAGATGTCCTAGGCGAGTCAATTACCTCGTATAGGGATGAGGAACGTGTAGGAGATCATAAAAATGCATTTCCGCTTAGCTCGTCCACAGACGAAGAGCGCACGTTGGAGACTCGTGGAGATGCATTCTGCTCAATTCATCCATAGATGAGGAGCACGTGTTGGAGATGCACGCGAAGATGCATTTCGCTCAACTCGTCTATGGACAAGGAGCGCACGTTGGAGGCCCATAGAGACGCATTGGAGGCCCATAGAGAAAATTTTTGAAACTTACATTGAAGAGCATTCAAGTCATTTTTCAATGCATTCAAGTTTGTGAGCAAAATAATGAAAAAAAAAATAATTTTTAGATATTCTCTTGTCCTTCCATTATTCTCAAATTGAGAGAAATTGGGCCATCAGCATTGAACATCACTACCATCTCTCTCAAGCATTCAAGGAGAAGAAATCAAGCAAACAAGCAACCAATTCAGATTCTCTTCTCTTTGACTTCTTTGTGTTCATTTCTCTAAACTTTATCTCTTGTATTAATTGTAGTTTTGTATTTCTTTTCAAGTTTCTTAGGATGAGAAACTTGGATTGGTCCAAACCTTGAATTGGACATTATAGTGGTTTGATTGGTGAGTCAAGATCAAAATCAATTGGAGTTGGTTGTTAGTCCGAGAAAACCATCATTGTAAGGTTGTGGTTGATGAGCCAAGAATAAAACTAATCGGATTGGATTGTGATTAAGCTTAGTGATTATAGTTGAATTCTTAAGTGGTTTACTTAGAGAGTGGACGTAAATACTGAGTTTGGCACTGAACCACTATAAAATTGTAGCATTTGCTTATTCCTTTATTATTCTCATTCATTGTATATCTTTTAATTTATCTCATTAAGTACTTAGTAGCTTATTCTGCACAATTCTCCTTCAAATTTTTAAATACCTAATTCACCCTCCCTTTTAGGTAGCCATCTTTGGGCAACAAATTAAGAAAAAGAACAAGATCGAGCTCTTATTAATAGATTGTATTTCTAATGATATTCCACAACTTAGCAATGTTGGACAATTGTTCTTGAGGGCAAAGTATAGACCATTCATTGCATGGTTCGAGTCCCATCTTGAAAATTTTGGTCATAGATCCGATTCAATCGAACCCAATCTTTTATTGGGTTAGTTTTGGATTCAATATTAGAACCCGATCAACGAATTGGATTGGGTTGGAATCACTCATGATCCGGTCTGATCTAACTCACTTGCACCCCTAATCCTCTATGTACACTATAGACGGGCCTTTTGAATGCGGCCTCATTTAGGCTTCAGGTCAGGCTAGGTTTATGGATGGGCCTATATTAAAACTTTTAAATCTTAGAGCAAGTGTAAGACCTAAAGTTTCTGTATTGAATTGGGCTTAGTTGGTCTGACTTGGTCCAGCCGATTTCCAACCCTGCAAGTAACTTTGTAGCAAAATTCAGGATAATGAACAGAGGGAATGTATCGAAAGATAGCATGCCAAAAGCCAACAGACTGTATACAAAACCCAAAACATTAATGAAATTATGTCAGAACTAACAACATTAGCAAAATCGGTCAACACGAGAAGAGAACTACCAAACAATTAGAGCATGCATCACCACATATGCAAAACATAACAAGCTATAAAAACAACAATAACAAACTTCGTGCGCTGCTTTCTGATCTCTTCCGAACTGGGAGATTCTGCCAATGGACCTTGCAAATTATAGTCTTGTTATTCTATGTACATAGGTTGACCAGCTACATGGTTGTTGTGCTTTTAGTGAGGAGCTTAAAAGTCCCTCACTGACCAGAGGTTCTTGAAGTGGTGGTTGTAGAGTCCAAGGGGAAGAGTTTCTGGTCACCACCGAGCCGCAGGCATTGGGTTCGCATCTGGGAGGCATAGCCTACATCGAACGTGCCATGAATTGGAAGAACAACCTTAACAAAGCAGTCATGGAAGTGAAGCCGAAGGAAAGAAGCAGCCATTCATGCTTTCTTTGCAACAGCTTTTGCAACAATTGACCTCCCAACCTCTCGAGCTTTGGGGCATGGGTGCTCATAAAACTACGGGTCCAGATAACCACCTACATGAGAAAATCTGAAAATGCAAAAGGGGAGGGAGAAAACTGCACAAAGGAAAGATTTTTCTATGCAATTGCCTTTGGCTCAGGATTAGAGCGTGAGCCTTCACCCCTACATCCAGTCCTTATAAGCAGTTTGACAAAACTTTATCTTCTTCATCAAAAGCAATATTATGAATTTCCCTTTTTCCGAGCGTGGACTTGACGATGGCATCCTGTGTAACACTATTACAACTATCATAACGCGTCTATATTTGTGTTGAAAATTATCTACGCGACATGCTACGTACTAGGGTTTAGAACTTTGAAAGCATACAAGATACTGTATTGAAATTTATCTATAAGGCATGCTATATACTAGAATTTGGAACTTTGCATGCATACAATTGGAAATTATCTATAGGACATACTATGCACTAGACTTTGAAACTTTGCGTGCACATAAGATGTTGCACAGAAGTCTTCGAGCTCCAAATCCGATCGAGAATTTTTTTTATTACTAGCATAATTTGATACATCCGTCTGTGCATTTCTCTTGTTTCTATCTCCCAAGTGGAAAGGCAAAATGGGTGACATATATTCAACTAAAAGTTACAGGATTTTGATAGGTACGCCATCAAATTCATATAATTTGATTTATAGAAAAATAGCTACCACAATAATAGATTTCAACATAAAATAAATTATAAACATAATAATTTAGTTTACAATTTAATTAAAATAAATAAAAAAATTTAAAAATATTCATGCACAGGATGCAATTTAACCCAAGCCTTCCATCCGATTAAAAGGGCTGAAGATGGAAAAAACAATAAAAAATATACTTCAGAAAAAATCATGGATTTGGTATCATATTTACATTATCGTGACAACAAAAATTCATAAATTAAAAATTTTGTAGCCAAAGAAGGATCTTTTCGATCAAAAAAAGTCTTATTTTTTTAAAAAAATTATTTTTATAGTATATAGTATATTTTATATAAGGTATAATTACACTTGATATGTTTATTTGAGCATGTCAAAAAATAAAATTGTAGATGCACTTCATATATTTTCAAAAGAGAAAATTTCATCACATGGGTCCCTATAAAATTTTTTTAAGCTCTTAGAAAAATAGAAAAAAATCACATATGGATAAAAAATATAATAATACTTCCAGGTTATGTCCCTTTAGGATTTTTATGTTTAAGTATTTTCATGGTATCCGTTGGTTTATAACAATTGAATAAATTTTTTTATTACACAAATAATTCATCCTCTTTAATTTTTCTAATTAAAATTAAAATATTTCTAAGTGTATATGAATTTTTTTTTATTTAGATTCATGATTCTATTTTTGAGATATTTTGTTTCATTTGTATAGTGTTTTATTTCTAAATTTACAAAGTTTTATCTCAAATAAACTGCTATTCATTTGTTCAGTGTTTTTTCATATGATGACATGTAATGTGGTGGGCATGAGTATGGCGTGCTTAACATTGTGTAGTAGAAAATAGTTTTTAGCAATATTCTCAATTCATTAGCAAGAAAAAAATCTATAAAAGATAATATTTTAAAAAAAGGTCCGAAAATATTTTTTAGCAATATTCTCAATTCATTAGCAAGAGAAACTGTATAAATGATAATATTTAAAAAAAAAGACTACACCAATAAAAGAAATTAAGTCAACTATAATGTTATGCAAAAAAATTTTTTTTTTTATAACATAGTGTCAAACTTCCCACAATATATCCAAATAATTGGCAAAATAATAAAATAAATACATTATATAGCTAAATCAACAATATAAAGCAGCAAAATCAAAATATAAAGGTGGATATCTCAATTCAAATCTTAGAGCCTTTTAAATATGCAAAATTCCATGATTGGAAACAAATAAATTCATCATACTTCTAAAAAAGAAAAAAGCAAAAAAAAAAAAAATCAAAACCATCATACATCTATAAGCCTAACAAATGCTACCAATGGTTGTCAGCTCCGATGAGAAATAACATTTGCAGTTGTAGGTCCGGACCACCATATATTTTAAAAAAAAAAAAACAGTATACCCTGGTGAGATCCTTGATCAGATAGAAGGCAACATTGAGGACCTGGATCCCATCGGGCTCGAGCTCATATGTCCACTATCAGAAGCCACGGTGCCAAGTTGCTGACCGTGATAGCTTTTAAAGACTGTGAGTTTTTTTTTTTATGAGAAAAAATTTATTTGCTGTTTTATAAGTGCAGTCCGTTCCTCTCTCTTCGATGGGCATATAGCCGTATACAGCTCATCTCATTACCACTTATCCTACTCGAGGCTGCAAAAAAATTAAACTACTCGTTAGTTAGTCGACCTTGACTCGACTCGATTATTATCGAGCTCGAGTAACTTTTCTAATCGAACT
Source organism: Elaeis guineensis (assembly GCF_000442705.2). NCBI lineage: Eukaryota > Viridiplantae > Streptophyta > Magnoliopsida > Arecales > Arecaceae > Elaeis > Elaeis guineensis. Next base: position 182,412,154 of record NC_025993.2, on the reverse strand, counting down.
CGAATAGCAGCATACTCGACTCGAAAGCTCACGAATCTACTTGAATATATATATATATATATATATATATATATATATATATATATATATATATATATATATTTAATAATATTATTTTTATTTATAATATATATATATATATTATTAATAAGTTAAAGTTCGATTTCGAGCTCGTACTTGAGTTCGAGTAAGGCTCGGTTAATATTCGAATCGAGTCGATCTCGAGCTTTATCTATTTTTTATCGAGCCAAGCTCGAGCTTGAGACGTCAAAGCTTGATCGAATTTGAGTCGAGTTTCAAGCTCGAATAATTTGAGTCGAGTCGAACTCAAGCTTCCAGCGATTTGGCTCAGCTCAGCTCGATTGCATCCTTAATCCTACCAGATGCCACCATAAGTAGGTAGTGCCATTTTATTATCGTTTCTTGGCTTGACTAATATTTTATTATTGCTTCTCATTCCAGATGCCGTTTGTGCTCACTTCTGCCTCTGCGGTGCTGCCGCTCACCTGAATCCTCCATCGGAAAGCCAAGCAATGTTGCTGCTGTCTTGATTGCCCTCCACAAGCTCGCTACTCGTGCTGACCTCCTCCTCTAGAATTTCTCGATTCTTTACCCTTTTGAAGAAGTCCTAGTTTCGGACCTGGATCTTGAGACCGAGAGAGACGTCGATAGCGATGTGGGGTGGTGGGGAGATATGGAGGTAATCGAGGTGGAGGAAGACAATCTAAAAATCGAGATCGGAGGGCCAGAGAAAGAAGACGACAGAGGCAATGAAGATGGAGAAGATAAGAGGGAAGATGTAGAGAGAAAGGAGACACAGTAGTGGCAGGGGCATGGCAGTGCTGGCAGATGAGGTAGGTCGAGAGAAGGACATATGCGGAAGGCTCGTGATAGAGGTCTCCGATCTGGGAGACGGTGATGCCGCAGCATAAAGGAAGAGGCGGTGGACCTAATGTTGGCCTCTCAACATCGATCTCAAAGCTTCTGACTGCCGCTATATGGATGTGAGACCTCATGTGGCCACCTAGTGATCGATCGGATGGGAAGCTTTTCCGGCATATGATCTCCTTCCATCTAAATGCAGTGGAGTCACCAGAGCTAAGGGGAGCACCGTACGAAGCCAATAACATGTGGCATACAAGGCGTACAAATGGATATACATATGACATACTTAGGTTAATATTTTTATCATACGTGTCAATACGAAATGCCAACCTAATATTTATATATTATTTTATTATTATTATTATATAGATATATAGCCTGATTGAGACTAAATAATGCGGATTAACTAGCATCGGCTAGCAAGAAGACCACGCAATTGTTTGCCACAATCCTCGCCAAGCCACCACGACTTAGACCAATCACGGACCGGACGGCTCCTATATAAGATACTGTATTGAAATTTATCTATAAGGCATGCTATATACTAGAAATTGGAACTTTGCATGCATACAATTGGAAATTATCTATAGGACATACTATGCACTAGACTTTGAAACTTTGCGTGCACATAAGATGTTGCACAGAAGTCTTCGAGCTCCAAATCCGATCGAGAATTTTTTTTATTACTAGCATAATTTGATACATCCGTCTGTGCATTTCTCTTGTTTCTATCTCCCAAGTGGAAAGGCAAAATGGGTGACATATATTCAACTAGAAGTTACAGGATTTTGATAGGTACGCCATCAAATTTATATAATTTGATTTATAGAAAAATAGCTACCATAATAATAGATTTCAACATAAAATAAATTATAAACATAATAATTTAATTTATAATTTAATTAAAATAAATAAAAAAATTAAAAAAATATTCATGCACAAGATGCAATTTAACCCAAGCCTTCCATCCGATTAAAAGGGCTGAAGATGGAAAAAACAAAAAAAAAATATACTCCTGAAAAAATCATGGATTTGGTATCATATTTACATTATCGTGACAACAACAATCCATAAATTAAAAATTTTGTAGCCAAAGAAGGATCTTTTCGATCAAAAAAAGTCTTATTTTTTTAAAAAAATTATTTTTATAGTATATAGTATATTTTATATAAGGTATATTTACATTTGATATGTTTATTTGAGCATGTCAAAAAATGAAATTGTAGATGCACTTCATATATTTTCAAAAGAGAAAATTTCATCACATGGGTCCCCATAAAATTTTTTTAAGCTCTTAAAAAAATAAAAAAAAATCACATATGGATAAAAAATATAATAATACTTCCTGGTTACGCCCCTTTAGGATTTTTATGTTTAAGTATTTTCATGGTATCCGTTGGTTTATAACAATTGAATGAATTTTTTTATTACACAAATAATTCATTTTCTTTAATTTTTCTAATTAAAATTAAAATATTTCTAAGTGTATATGATTTTTTTTATATTTAGATTCATGATTCTATTTTTGAGATATTTTGTTTCATTTGTATAGTGTTTTATTTCTAAATTTACAAAATTTTATCTCAAATAAGCTACTATTCATTTGTTCGGTGTTTTTTCATATGATGACACGTAATGTGGTGGGCATGAGTATGGCGTGCCTAACATTGTGTAGCAGAAAATAGTTTTTAGCAATATTCTCAATTCATTAGCAAGAAAAAATCTATAAAAGATAATATTTAAAAAAAAGGTCCGAAAATATTTTTTAGCAATATTCTCAATTCATTAGCAAGAGAAACTGTATAAATGATAATATTTAAAAAAAAAAGACTACACCAATAAAAGAAATTAAGTCAACTATAATGTTATGCAAAAAAATTTTTTTTTTTATAACATAGTGTCAAAGTTCCCACAATATATCCAAATAATTGGCAAAATAATAAAATAAATACATTATATAGCTAAATCAACAATATAAAGCAGCAAAATCAAAATATAAAGGTGGATATCTCAATTCAAATCTTAGAGCCTTTTAAATATGCAAAAATCCATGATTGGAAACAAATAAATTCATCATACTTCTAAAAAAGAAAAAAGCAAAAAAAAAAAATCAAAACAATCATACATCTATAAGCCTAACAAATGCTACCAATGCTTGTCGGCTCCGATGAGAAATAACATTTGCAGAAGTAGGTCCGGACCACCATATATTTTTTTTAAAAAAAACAGTATACCCTGGTGAGATCCTTGATCAGATAGAAGGCAACATTGAGGACCTGGATCCCATCGAGCTCGTGCTCATATGTCCACTATCAGAAGCCACGGTGCCAAGTTGCTGACCGTGATAGCTTTTAAAGGCTGAGTTTTTTTTTTTATGAGAAAAAATTTATTTGCTATTTTATAAGTGCAGTTTATTCCTCTCTCTTCCATAGGCGTATAGCTGTATACAGCTCATCTCATTATCACTTATCCTGCTCGAGGCTGCAAAAAAATTAAGCTACTCGCGAGTTAGTCAAGTTTGAGTCGACTCGATTATTATCGAGCTCGAGTAACTTTTCGAATCAAGCTCGAATAGCAGTATACTCGACTCGAAAGCTCACGAACCTACTCGAATATATATATATATGTATATATGTAATAATATTATTTTTATTTATAATATATATATTAGTATATATATATTATTAATAAGCTAAAGTTCGATTTCGAGCTCGTCCTTGAGCTCGAGTAAAGCTCGATTAATATTCGAGTCGAATCGATCTCGAGCTTTATCTATTTTTTATCGAGCCAAGCTCGAGCTTGAGATGTCAAAGCTTGATCGAATTTGAGCCGAGTTTCGAGCTCGAATAATTTGAGTCGAGTCGAACTCAAGCTTCCAGCAATTTGGCTCAGCTCGACTCGATTACATCCTTAGTCCTACCAGATGCCATAAGTAGGTAGTGCCATTTTATTATTGTTTCTTGGCTTGACTAATATTTTATTATTGCTTCTCATTCCAGATGCCGTTTGTACTCACTTCTGCCTTTGCGGTGCCACCGCTCACCTGAATCCTCCATCGAAAAGCCAAGCGATGTTGCTGCTGTCTTGATTGCCCTCCACGAGCTCGTTACTCGTGCTGACCTCCTCCTCTAGAATTTCTCGATTCTTTACCTTTTGAAGAAGTCCTAGTTTCGGACTTGGATCTTGAGACCGAGAGAGACGTCGATAGCGATGTGGGGTGGTGGGGAGACATGGAGGTGATCGAGGTGGAGGCAGACAATCTAAAAATCGAGATCGGAGGATCAGAGAAAGAAGACGACAGAGGCAATGAAGATGGAGAAGATAAGAGGGAAGATGTAGAGAGAAAGGAGACACAGTAGTGGCAGGGGCCATGGCGGTGCTGGCAGATGGGGTAGGTCGAGAGAAGGACGTATGCGGAAGGCTCGTGATAGGGGTCTTCAATCTGAGAGACGGTGATGCCGCAGCATAAAGGAGGCGGTGGACCTGATGTTGGCCTCTCAACATCGATCTCAAAGCTTCTGATTGTCGCTATATTGATGTGAGACCTCATGTGGCCACCTAGTGATCGATCGGATGAGAAGCTTTTCCGACATATGATCTCCTTCCATCCAAATACAGCCGAGTCACCAGAGCTAAGGGGAGCACCGTTAGAAGCCAATAACATGCGGCATACAAGGCGTACAAATGGATATACACATGACATACTTAGGTTAATATTTTCATGATATGTGTCAATACGAAATACCAACCTAATATTTATATATTATTTTATTATTATTATTATATAGATATATAGCCTGATTGAGACTAAATAATGCCGATTAACTAGCATCGGCTAGCAAGAAGACCACGCAATTGTTTGCCGCAATCCTCGCCAAGCCACCACGACTTGGACCAATCACGGACCGGACGGCTCCTATATAAGAGAGAGTATTGCGTGGACCAACCCCGGGTAGGCCAGCGAAAGCACATGCACGGTGCATAACACGCAATCGGGTGAAATACAAGGTTAACGTGGCATGTTATCCACCATGGGATTTGGCTGCTCTATCTGGGCGTGGTCCAGAATAATTTCTCCTATATGATGCGGTCCGGGACCGTCCATCACGTGAACTCCTGGACCGTCGGATGCGTTGGACAGACTCATCGATCCAATGGCTGAGCCTTTCCAAATAATCACCGGACCCACCGATCGAACAACGCACAGCGTGGACCTGCCGGAGATTCTCTCCCGGTGTGAGCAGAAACAAATTTGACCCGCAGTACCATGATATTTAACCTGCATTAGCGCTAACGGGCCCCACAAAAACAGATTATTCAAATCTGGACTGTTAAAAAGATACGCTCTACAGGGTTCGGAGCTTCCAGAACCAGAACAGTTCTACCTTACCCTCCTCCGCCGGCTCAACATACCGGTCCCACCCTGTCTATGGAATCCAGGAGGTCCCCCAAAGCTCTAGCTCCTTCTGTACTAAAAAATTAAAAAAAAAAAACGCTCTAGCTCCTTCCACCGCAACGTCCCCGCTCTATCCTTCTCTAGAACTTTCCCAACGAGCTCGCTTCACCGTTAGATCCTATCAACGACACACGTGTACGAATGAGGCGCACGGTCCATTGGTCAATCATCACTTCTTGATGTCCGTTTTAGTAATTTAGGCCTCCCCGGGGCCCCGTACCTCGATTATTTATCCTGGGCTTGATACCTCGTTCCACTTCGCGTCGAAAGAAAAACCAAAAGCTGATCGAGCAGCCTCCTCGAGCGATCTCTCCTTTTCCGGCTCTCTGCCTCCACCGTCTCTCCCTTTCTGTGTCTTTCAGTCTCTCGCAATGGCTCCCGAGATCAATGAAAGGGCCACAGCAGTCGCGGCGAAGATGGGCGTGAATCTTCCACGACGGGCGTACGTGACATTCCTCGCCGGGGCCGGCGACTACGTAAAGGGCGCGGTCGGCCTGGCCCAGGGATTGAGGAAGGTAGGATCCGCGTACCCGCTGGTGGTGGCAGTTCTCCCCGATGTGCCGGAGTGCCACCGCCGGCTACTGGAGTCGCAAGGCTGCATAGTGCGGGAGATCGAACCGATCCACCCACCGGAGAACCAGACCAAGTTTGCGATGGCGTATTACGTCATTAACTACTCCAAGCTCCGGATCTGGGAAGTAAGCTTGCATTTGTCCCATCCAACGCTGTTAACTAACTGTCATAGCTTTTGCATCGGAACACCACTATGGAATATTTATGTATGTTTTCGCAAACTGATCGATCTGGTGAGTAGATGGAGATTTTGAAGCGGGCACAGAATGGTCTGCCTGTTATGGAAATTTCTATACGAGTAGAAAAATCCAGGGCTCAGTTTTGCTTTCCAGTCACCGAAATACGGGCCCGTATAGAAATTTCCATGAGTGTATGCGGTGTCGTAGTTGGTTCGCAAAAAAAATACCCTCGGTGCATGAAAATACTTACGTGGGACGTGGTTTATTTGCCGAAGATCCGCATAACGAAGTAGTAGAATGCGCGCATATCTCTCCTGCATGCGGCTTATATGTGATCAAGTTAATTAGCTCTGGATGGCATTTCCGTAATTTCATATATCCGTAGATTACCACGGCCAGTATTCCGTGATTATATGGTACGGTTAACATAACGCAATCAAAGGATTAAATACTGACCGTTGGATTGATTCGTGTTGATGGCAGTTCGTAGAGTACGGCAAGATGGTGTACTTGGACGCGGACATCCAAGTGTACGAAAACATCGACGAGCTGTTCGACCTGCCCGACGGACACTTCTATGCGGTGATGGATTGCTTCTGCGAGCGGACGTGGAGCCACACCCCGCAGTACCGGGTGGGCTACTGCCAGCAGTGCCCGGAACGGGTAGCGTGGCCGGCCGCCGAGCTCGGCCCGCCGCCATCCCTGTACTTCAACGCTGGTATGTTCGTGTTCGAACCCAGCATCGCAACCGCCGACGCCCTCTTGGCCACCCTCAAGGTCACGGAACCCACACCGTTTGCCGAGCAGGTAATGGAACAGTAAATGTCCCCAAGTTCCAGGGGTACTGTTGTCATTTCAGAAGTGTATTCTAATACGTTTATGGCATTTATTATTTTTTTGCAGGACTTTTTGAACATGTTCTTTAGGGACATTTACAAGCCTATCCCTCTGGTTTACAATTTGGTTCTGGCCATGCTGTGGAGGCACCCGGAGAACGTGGAGCTCGACAAGGTCAAAGTGGTCCATTACTGCGCAGCGGTACGTGATCGAATTATTCCGTGCCGTCCGTTTCATCCAATGTCATGATAGCAACCTTAGCTAACTAGACTTGACACTTTGATTAACGACAGGGATCGAAGCCATGGAGATACACGGGAGAAGGGGAGAACATGGATCGGGCTGACATCAAAGAGTTAGTCCGGCGGTGGTGGGACGTCTACAACGACGAGTCCTTGAACTACAAGAAGCCTGCCGCCGTCTTAGACGGCGGCTCTGTGGTCGCCGTCGAGGCGGAACGTCGGCCGTTCCTGGCGGCGCTGTCGGAGGCGGGCACCGTCAAGTACATAAAGGCGCCGTCTGCCGCCTGATATATACCCGCGATTTAGAGACATCTGGGGTTCTGGCACCTGGGTTGCACGGCGGAAGGGAGAGCTGGGGGTGGGGTGGAAAGTGGAGAGGTGGCTGGAAATCGATTTAGTTTTCGCGCTTGGTTCGTTTCAAAATCTTGTGTTCTTATGGAAGAAGTGTGTAATTGTAAGCACGAAGCTTCTCGGGGAATTTGAGATTTTGATGTGAATCTGTAGCAAAAAAAAAATTCCTTAAATTAAGAGCTATTTGAGGAAAATCATATCTTTTCTATTATGTGGCTATTCGTTGATGATTAAAGTGGTCGTAGAAAGGATGAGCTCAACATGCATGTTACACGGTGGAGAATGAGCTGATCGAACCAGTGCAGTTTTTCTTCTTTTACGAAAACAAGATGGCGAGGGATTTCATGACACATAGTATAGAAGTGTGAAAAATAGTGAGGGAAAAAAAAAAAACAGAAAAAGAAAACGAGGGGATCCGGCACGTTCTATCAGGCATGTAGTTCATTTGAGACCTTTCATGAAAATCTAGAGGGAATCTCATCCACAACGGGAGTTAAATATTCAGGCTGGTCTGAAACTAGAGAAATTATGCCCTGCACCGTATACCAGCTGATCAGATTGTGGACCCCATCATCATGGAAAGGTGATCATTGAAATAACTCCCAGGGATTGTATCTAGCTAATTTTTGTTAATTTGAATTAGCTAATTATAAGATTCGAGGCTCAAGCCCAAGATATTACTTGGAGAAGCCTCTATAGCGAATACCTGGCTGTAACGTCTGAAGGCACGATTCAAGATTTGAATCTAATCTAGCACCTCCAAGTGGTGAGTGAAGAGCCATGACTATTGAGATAAATCTTAGTCTACGTGTAGCTAATTTTAACTAACTTGACTTGGGTAAATCCTAAGGGAAATGAGGCAACGGAAGAGTTCCAGCTTGCTCTGATTGAAGTTGAAGTAATTCACCCCACCAAGACCTGAGTGACTCCGACTGTGAGTGGGCATTTTTTCCACCTCCATTTAAGATCTGTCGGATTGTTACGGAATGCATCAATTACAAGACCAGGGAAACCAACGTGTGTGAGCTTTTGCCTGATGCTTTTCTTGACTAACCTCATGAGAAGAAATAGCTTAATGTTCTGAACAGAGTTTGCATTTTATATTAAAAATTATCCACTCTAGACACCTATGCCTATATAGATAAAGAGGGTGAAAGGAACTTGCTATAAAACACAATTCAATTTCACCGACAGTTCAGCAGCATGTCCCTAACCTAGCCTCCATGAATGATGCAATGCAAAAGAAGAAAAAAAATGCAGCAATACCAACAATTACTTACAAGAATTTAATAGGCTTTTTGCTGCACAATTAACAAGAATTCAAGCTACATCCTTATTCCCACCAGATTCGATGAGGAGTTTGACATCGAGGCTTAAATTCCAGCCTCCTTGGATCACTTTGTAGGATGGGGCCATAGGTGCCGTGGATAAAGTAAACAATCTAGCTCTGAAGTGCAAGGGACTTGCCAAGAATCATGTCCTCTTTCAAAGTCCAGATCGTATGACTCAGCATGCAGGACTGTCTATGGAGCCAAATTCTGAAGTCCAACCTAGATCCCTTGTAGGTTTCACAATCGATGCAAAGAAATGCTGCAAAATTATTGTCAAAGAAGAATGTAACAGTTTTCTTCATATTTGGAACTCTTATACATGGCATTTTTGTTGCCGCGGTGTGACATTCATTTGGTGAAATAAAAAAATGCATGCAGTCCTTTTAAACAACAGTAATAATGTGGTAAATTTTAATGTCATCAAATAATATTAAATAGCATTCGCTGATTTACAAAAGTATTAAAGAATGAATATATTGCAAATAGAAATATGTTAAGGCAGACTGTGTGAACAAGGAGTGACAAGTTGACTTCAATAAACACTGATCCAATACAGAAGGGATCAGCTGGTTATGCTGCTTTGCTTCTACTGCTTGATGGCCGTGTTTGGAAGTTTACAAGGCTTAAAAAAGGAAAAAATCTCAATGCGAAGGAGCAACAAAGAGGGGATATTTGTGTAGGACGACCGGCCGACACGAGCATGTTGTTGCAACATTCCTAGTTTTACAAGTCCATTGAAAAAATTCGGTCGCTGGGATATGTCTAAAATAATGTTTAGACGGCAATTCTAAAATCCTGAAGGCCACTCTTGTTTTCCTCTAACCCTAACTATAAAAATAACTTATAGTTTGCATGCAGACTGTTGGGATAATTCAGTCTACTTTTCTAATTCACAGTCAGCCGATCAGATATCAACGGTTATGGACGATAAACCATCAAAGCTACATCTCCGAATAAAATTCTACCTCAATTATAATACATTACCCGACTTTCAACTGACCTGATAGGCACATACCACCGACTATCAATCAATAGGCTGACCAACAGTTGGCTATTCTTAACTTTCCTGACAAATACAATTCGACTATGATGACTTAACCGACTTTGTGATCAATGACCATTGGCATATCAGAGATACCGACCGATGATCATTCGGATTTCTATAATTACCGACATCCAGTCGACACACTCAGGTTACCGATGTAGAGTCGGTATGTCGGAAACCGCCAGCGCAGAAAGTGTAACGACCATATATCATGATTAGTAGTGAATATAACCGTCCATCCTACGATCATATAGTATCGAAATAAGTGGGATCCACGTGCCTAATCGATACGAACGGTTACCAACAACTCGTCTATAAAAAAAAGATAAATGAACAGTATTGATAAGATATTTTTAGGCTAATACTCTGCTTCTCTGAAAATTTTACCTGCTGTTCACCACTCTACACTGACTTAAGCATCAGATGGTCCCCACCGGACATAATTCCGATCAGTGTGAACTTCTTTTGTAGATATTTTTCTCTGATAATGGGTGCAATAGGGGATTGGCCGCAACACAGATAATATAAGAATAAAGCATCTCTTATAGCTTGTAAGGTGCATAACTACTGGTGACTACAAAATGAAATAAATATCCATGTGTTAAAATCAATGCTTGGTTCTCTATTTGCTTTGCATGCATGATTAGTAGGATGATTCAATATACATTGCAGTGACCAGTTGTCTGGCTAACCATATGAGTCCTTCTTCATTATTTTAAATATTCCATTATATGACCATTTCTTATAGATCAATACCTTCTCCGAGGGCATTTGTTTTCCTGTTTTACCATCTAAGTTTGCTATATACTATTAAATTTTCAACAGGAATAACTCCTTTGGTTCTTTTAGTATCATCATTTCCAGCCCATACTTAATATTTGTACTAGATAGAGATTCTAGAGTTTTCATCTTTATTTTGCGTTGTTTGTGACATATCACCCTTAGCAAGCCTAAATGGAAAATTTTACACTGCAGCACTGCACAATAATTGCATTGAACATAGGCCCATAACCAACTAAACATACCTGATCTCAAAAAAGAAAGGCTTTCCCTGTCCAAAATCAAATTCCTTGGGATTATAGTGAATGATTTCTGGTTCAGGAAACCCAGCAGCCTGCAATAGCATGAATGATGAAAATCCATAAATGCAAAATATGCTAGAACTTTTAAATTCTCAATATATCAGTTACATTGGATCCAGAAATGTTGTATACTCGTTTACTTGCTTTTGAATTGCCGAGTGCCATAACAAAAGCCCTTGCCGAATCCTATAACAGGAATAACTTTAAATTGTCTGAAGAATTTCCAAAAAGCCATGATTAGAAATAATTGGAAGAGCCCGCATAAAATAGATAGACAAAATCTTCTTGTTCTTATCATCATCATCACCATCATCATTATCATCACCATTGTTGCCACAAGGTTCTGGAGAGGTACCGATGTGGCCGGAGTTGGATATTATCCGAGATCTGTGATGTCAAAAAATACCTACAAAGAAAATTCATATTCGTCGGAGTTGTTCTGACAGGAGATTTTTCAATACTTAAGTTAATCGGAGCTTTGGAAACAATAGAGAAAAAAGATAGCGAGAGCCAGAAGAGCAGAGAAAGTTCTCCTTCCTCTTCCTCTTAGGGCTTCCTCACTCCCGAGTGCTTGTGTTTGCTTATTTGCTCTCTTACCTGAAGATCTCATTTGTATGTTTTTTGTATAGAGATTGAGCCTGTAGGTCATTAGTCAAAATCTGTCAGTTTGTTAAGTCTAACTCTATAAATTATTAGACCACATTTTGATATTTTATTGAGAAAAAAATAGTCTCTCACTTCCTCTGAATCGAGGTTATTACTCGTGGATGTCAAGAGGAGGCTTCACCCACGCGGTTGGTCGAATTGGTAGGCTTGGATCCATAGCTGGTGTAACTTTACCGTATCATCTTGGATGCGCCCTGATGGATAATTGGTCCCTGGGTCTCCTCCGCAACAATCATCATCATCATTATTATTAAAGAAAAAAAGAAGATAGAGAGGAGGCCGGAAATTGATGTTGCCAAAGCCCGCATTGATGGAAGTTACCACATAAGAAATGGCTCCAACAGAAATTCACATAAGATAGACAAAATCTTATTTCGCAGTCAGTAGAGGAAGCATGCAGGCACGAAGGGCCTTGTGGACCAACCGGCTCCCATGAAAACTTGGGTGGAGGGTGAGGACTCAAGGTTTTAGGCGGGTCTGGAGGCCTGACATGGTTGGCCTATCACATCATTATATCAGAGGGACACAGATGAACTTGCACTCAAGCTCATTTGGCATGCATTTATGATATGCGCCAGTGTTACTAAACCTCAACGCGTCCAAGCCGCATGATCTGCTTTCCAAAGTTTGGGATTGGAGTCAGCTGTCCAGCTTCTAGTCGATGGAAGAACCAAGCTTCCACGGTTGTAATTCAAGGGCCCATATATATATATAGACTGGCCAAGAGAAGTCCAATTTATCCCCCCGAAGTCTAATTAACAAGCTCTCTGTTTCAAGCTTTCATTGGTGTCTGCTCTTTGGATCAACTGCTTTGTTCTATCTATCACCCTCACTATATATGAGAAACGTAATACTTTAAACACCAGAATAACAAAAGATCACAGATTCCACAATCAAAAGCTCACCTCAAACTGTGGCAACAGATCAGATCCAATGAGCAATAAATATGCCTGCAAATTTTCTGCAAGAAGCTTATTTAAGTATATAAACCAACAGGTTAAGCAGCTGAAGATATAGGGTGAGAGGGGGAAGAGAGAGGAGAGAGAGGATTTTGTTCTGACATGCTTATGGTTACATCCAAGTGCTGAAGCACACATAATGCTGCTTGGATGCCAAACCCTCACCACCTGTGGGGCTACTAATCTTAAAACCTATGGAGCCAATATTAAACTGAGTTGAATACATCCTGATAATAAATTAGATAGGCACTATATATGAGGTATGTCCAAATTGTGAGTAATTAATACCAAGTTAAGAAACCTGAAAACAATTTGATTTTGTTACTGATATGTTTTATGATCACTGTGAAGGGACTGTTTTGAGTTTGATATAAGGGCACAGTTCTGCTGCGTAAGGCTTCAGAGCACCAAAGCGCTCCACTCACAGATATGTCATTCTTTTTATGGCCTTTTCTTTTCGATTGTCTCACACACAAGGAATACTCATACTTGATATGCTAAGTTACATATTGTGATATCAAGCCTAATGATTAATACCCATGGTAGCTAGTTCTTTTACTGGAACCATTGGGTACACTTTTAAATGTTCACAAAATACCAAGATATGCTTAGTGATCTAGCTTTGGCAATGCGTCCAGTATAGGTTCTACCTCGATGGCCTCACACCCCGAACCTGAATGAGGAGTAATATTAGGCAGAAATGTTATAGATGAAAGCATATGAAAATTGCCTACGTGTGCTTACAGAAGCTACTTCTGCATATATCTTCAACTGCCATTACTCATTCAGCAATAGTGACATCTCTTGATTAGAGATATATGAATTGTGGATGAATTATGAGCTTAGGAAAATTCTGAACCGGGATGAGTAATTACCATTAATATATCATAAACAATGTCAAATCCCTCAGCTGCCAGGCTTGTCCTCACAAATCCAAAGTCCTGCCTGTCCCCCTTTCAAATGCAATATCTATAAAGTAAGAACTACTTTGTTGAAAACTGTCATCAGATACTAAGAAAATTAGGATGGACTAGACTCCTAAGGGTATAACCTACCGAATAACTAATCAAAACAAACAGTCTATTGAATCAACAAAGACCCAACAATTTTGATTGAACGGGCTTATTTTGGTCATGAGGGAAGGCCCATTAAACTCTGGAGTGGCCCATCATGTGAGACTTATTTTCACAGGCTCAATATTAAACTTTCGTAGACAAACAACTAGTACTATATTCAACCATCCCTCAACAAAGAGTATTGCATTTAACTGCATGGGATACCTGAGAAAAAGAAAAAAGCTGCATGAGAAAGAGTCCCTGAATATAGAGATTGGAGGGAGGAGTGGGTATAGACCTGACTGTGATGGCAAGGTTTCATGGGAGCCCATCTTCCTCTCTCCCTCATCTCAACCTCCCCTTGTACAGGCCAATACAAGCTCCGGTTTGGTTTCAGTCCAATTTGCATCAAAGCCCCCCGTTCACCCATGAAATATGAACTTATAAGATATCCATCCGACCATGATGTTTTTCTTTTCTTTTCTTTTCTTTTTTTGATAATACCATTTTCCTTCTCTACCTATAAGCATGTGCGGGATCCAACGATACCTCATTTGCCACGCATCCCTAACTAAGACTAGGGTTGATGTTTTTTAATCTTTATAGAATATGCGATTAAAATTCATGAATATTCAATTTGAATCATTTCATGCTTTTAACACATTTTTCATAAATGACTATTAGTCTAATGTTAACCTTCCATTCCTATCAAGAAGATTGCTTCTGAAGAAAGAAAATCAGAATTAAGAAAAGAAAAGGTTGGGGAAACTTCCGCACCATTTCATTTCATAAGAAATCCCTCTGATCAGAAGAGGAAATAAAGGAAATCCTGATCACAACTGCTGCTTAACATAAAAGAGCCATTTCATCCAGAAAGAGATACAACTATGGACTATTTGTCCACTGTAATATCAAGAACAAGCAACCAAAACTGCATTACAGCATAAGAACAATATACATTTTTTTCTTTTTTTTGGCTGTATTCCAACTTCCAACTTTCTGGCCTAGCGCTGAAATTGGATGGAGTATGAACCCGTATTTGGATCTTTTACAGCTTTAAAGTTGTCGACACTCATTCCAAAACGTCCCAAAACAGAATTTCCCATCTCCTTCAACTTCCCTGCAAGGAGTCAAAAAGTGCTTTATACGATCTTAGGAAAATGCTACGAAAGATTCTTCAATGGGGAAAAAGAAGCATAACTTCCTCTTTCAGATGACTTGAAATGGAAATAGTGAGAAAAATGGGTTTCCTATTGTTTTATCTCATTCTTTCATTCTAAGCGTCAAACTAAAGTTGATATGCCATACCATGACTCCGGCGAATTATAATTGAGAGGAGACATTGTGCTAGTATCCAACAATAATGGATGAAAAATTATAATCGAGAGGAGAGCTTGTGCTAGTATCAACAATAATGGATGAAGCACAAGAATTCACCAAATGCAAGCTATATGGTAGTAAAGATGTAGCACAATAGTATTTATTGCCAGATATTCTGCTGGCATATTTGAACTTGGTGCATGCCGAACAATACTTCTATTGAATCAAAATCCGTATGCAAGTGAATATTTAAGTCTAGCAAGATTTTTTGTTAGCATATATGAGACTAATGCATATTCATGTTGAGCGAAAATCTATCTCCCTTGAGTTACAGGGGACTATAAAATAGGAAGGCAGGGCGATACGTTAACATTACAATTCTAAAATTGTCTTCTACGGGTCTGCATGCCTATTTCACCATCACAAAACATAAAACTAGCCTACAAATTCCATAAGAGCAAAATATAAATGAGAAATTGTCAAATAGTCAAATGAAAAAACATCGAAATCCAGTTTATCTTTATTTGCATAAGAAAAATTGTTTATAAATCTAGAGAACGAAACACATGTTATATGAGCTTACCAATCATCTCTTCCTTCATCTTCTCTCGCTTTTCTGCTGCAATAGGCTCTAATCGTCTTATGTTATTTCTAGCTTGATCATTTGAAGGATCTAACTCCATGACTTTTTTCCAATCTGAAGGAATATTTTACAAGATTAGTACCACAATTTAAGAATCCACCCATTAGAACCATAAGGCAACTTTCCAATTCTTTCCAGAGCTTTTACCAAAATAAGTGGTGACCGATATATGGGAGGAAAAACATACAAGGAAACAGAAAAAAATTAATATAACGAAATGAGTGACAGCAAAGTAAATCTTCCACAGAATATATAAATAAACATTTAACCATACCGGCGATAGCCTCTTCATAGTGTTCAAGCTTTTCATGTGCCTCTGCTCTTCTGAACACTGCTTTTAGATATGAAGGATTCAACTCCAATGCTTTTGTGCATTCCTTGATGGTGTCATTGAATTTTTCCTGAAGAAAATTGAATGCTCCAATGACAAAAGACAAGCTGAAACATTTGCTGAATGAAGTACCAGAAAGAAAAGAAATACATGCCGAATGAATAATGGTGCAAGTGGGTAAGATAGGTCTGGTTATAAACACTTCATAACTTATCAGTTATCAGGTGGAATGGCACCAACCTATTTTCCTTCTTGGGTGGGTTGCATTTGCATATAGCATAGATTTATCAGATCTTTCAAATGAGGTCAACGGTAACAAGATTAATGCCTGACCCACCATAAGCTGATTCTGGATTAGGTATAAGTCAACTTAGACACAGGGATAGGGTGACAAAAGTATCATGGCATACACCAATATAAAATTTTAAAATGAAAGAACTTCCACTGCCATTTTCAGCCAACTGTGGATGAACCGGCCAAAACCACCAAAAGCAGTTAAATTTCTGCTGAAAACGATGGAAACCAAAAATTACAGAGGAGGTCAATTTTCAGTTCAAACTAAAACCATCCCATTAAGTATCATTTCAGGCTTTCAGCATTCAAGTGCCAGTCGTTCATCATGGATAGGGCCAACTCTTAGATGTATCCACTCTCTACTGTAAATTGGATTTTGTTTCCTTCATAAATTCTGAGTGGGTTTTGTTCACCCTCCCAATTTCGGAAAAAAAAAAATATATCCTTAGAAGCACCCACATACCATAAGAAGGAATGCCAGAAATTCTAAGGTAACCGAGCAGACTCAGAGTTTTAACTAATCAAGGTTGATTGGAAAAAATATTTTTATATAATCATTGACAAAAATTATGCAAAATTCTGGATAACTAGGAGTCCAATAAAAAAAAAATGCAGCTTATCTAAAGTCTAAAGTGTCGGTATCAGATCAGCCCAAACCCCACATTCTTTAAGTTTTTGAGTATATCAGGCAGCTGGAATCATCCTAAATAAAAAGTTAAAAAGAGTATAAATGCTGACTCTGACCTGAAACAACAGGTCCTTAAATCAGGGTGAGCATTTCGGGTCTGGTTAATCCAACCGGTGCTATCCTATATGGTAGACAGTAAAATGAGACCTGTGCCTGACAAAATCTCGCTAGACAATACAACATATGCTTAGAACTAGTCATAAATGACCAAATTATAAAAAGTTCAAAAGGCTGAAGCAAATCCATCTTCAAAATTTCATGAATATATTTTTTTAAAGAGAATATATGAGAACAGAGGCTTACCACTAAAAATAAACATAAGCTTAAATTCCATAGTAAGGTGATCTAAAGCCCATGCAAGAACGATAGTTTGATCCACCATTACAATAAGAAAAATAAATACTTATACCAAAAAGATGTGAACAAGGTTTATTGCCAAATCATCTTTCAAAGAATTCTAGAAGAAGAATTATAAACATTTCCTGAAAACATAAACATGGCAGGACACCATGCAATGTCTTCCAATATAAATTTCTTCACGCATACTTGGTACTTTGAATTAGAAAAAAGGCATGCCAAGGTTTCTGAATAAAGTTTAGAAGCATCTTTAGACCAAGAACTACAGAGACATTCCAGGCTTAAAAATAAAGTTACAGTTAAAAATAAGATATATTACCAAAGAAGCTGACACTTTTGCAGTTATTAAAAAAAAAAAAAAAAAAAAAAGACCACAGAAAAAAGCCAGGCAGCATTTAGAAGAGCCTGTACCGATCAGTCATGCATATTATGACCATTTAGTAGATATGGAGACTCTAGTATATTAATCAAGCTTTGTTTCCAGCAATCTGGGTTTCATTCATATAAGATCATGTTCTTCCCTAAGATATTTACTAGGTGGATCTTCACAGTGGGGAATAGAAAGTGGAATTAATAATATGAAATTTTCCATGAAAAAATATCAGGGAAAAATGGCCTACCAATTTCAGGAAGCATACAGCACGGTTTGCATGACACATGGAACAAACTTCAGATGAAGGCACTTCAGAGGCAATTTGCAACGCAAGCTCATATTGCATTAGGGCATTTTCATACTGCCCAGCCTTAAAGAGTTTATTTCCTTCTTCTTTTGCATCGTTTGCTTGATTTAGAGCTTTCTGCTTTACAAGGAAAGGATGACTTAATGCAATATATTCTGAAAAGAAGCTAAAAAGCTTCACAACATACATTACTACCAAAATAGTATGCATAAAACTTATGCGATGTGATCTCGTGACATATGTGAGAATAACAGGCAAAATTCAATCCACCAATGCTTGAAATAAATGAAAGGCAAAGCAAATTATATATCTCAACTCAAACCAATATTTTGTTTGTGCATGTATTATGTATATTGGAAGGGGAGGATTCACTATCCTTGTATATTTTAGATTACAGTGAAAACTAAAATTTCCCCCAATAGAAAACTGATCCTATAAGATTTTACATCTATATCTAGCTCTCCTGTAATCCTCATCCCATGAGCCTGAAAAACTCATATGGTGAGGATTGAACTATGGGACAATAATAAGCATCAAATGCAAAATGATGCTAAGGAATGTTATGCAAAATGATGCTAAGAAATTTTAATAATGCAAAGAAGATATTGAAAAAACCACAAAGCATTAAATTGCATAGGAAAATAGACCACATGGCATGAGTACTTTGCAGGAAACAACAGAGGCTGCCAATAAGGAATCTAAACATAGACCATGAGACCAAAAGACATGCCAGTGGTGAAAATGGACAAAATGAAATTTTCTGAAGGAGAGGATGTGGCAGGAAAGCCCGATGCAAAAAAATAAGAGAATACCCATTGGGTATGATTATGGTTAGATACTGATGTCTTCTGCCATACAGGAACTTGGGAGACGTCAATGTTTCTTTTCTGGTAAAATTCAAAGTTGTTGGTTGAAAGAGAAATATCATTCGGAACTAAGGCACGGAATATATTTTGCAATATGTATAAAACTATTCTAGCAGAGATGAGGCTGTTATAGGCAATGTAAGGCAAAGCTAGTGAAAAAATCATGAAAAACAAATGTATTATGGAAACATTACGATTAAAACCAATAGAAGAATAAAGATGAAATCAACAGAATTTATATAGTTATTTATGGCAAAATCCAAAATCACCCAAAGTAAACAAGAGCATTCAGTCCGAACATTTGAAATATGGTTCCCATTGCAAATAATTAGAGATGAGTTTCCAAATAACCCAGATAAATATTTCTAAATTATGGGGATGTATTTCCCAACTCATGTATCATCCCATCAAGTTTACTGCACACGAGAAATTACAATGACCATTTCTCTTTTGTATAAAAAATTGGATTTCTTTTATCATCAGATACATGGCATTTGGTTTTCCAGTCCATTGCCTACCCTTTTTTTTCCCTCGATAATGCTCCTCCGTAGGAACCCACAAAATTCACAATAGATAGAGAATCTTATGTACTAACTAGAAGGCAAATTTCAGATAGTAAGCACAGATTACATATAAAAGTCTACTTTAAACCACCGGATAAGACCTCCACATCCACAAGAATCCAAAATTCAAAAAAAAAAAAAAAAAAAAAGGAGTAAAAATAAGCGAGATCGAACCTCCTTCAACTGCTCGTCGGTCAGCGCGTCCTCAAAAGCTTCGTCCTCGCTGCTGGCTCCTTCGTCTGATGGGGCCACCGAAGCCTCCGGACCTCTCGACTCTGGCCGGCTCACCGGAGCTTCTTTGCTCTCTTCCACCTGTGCTTCCGGCTCGATTACGACCATTTTCCTTGGCTGAACCAAGATCAAAAGAGAAAAAATTATGAGACAAAGGGATAAATCGATGATTGCAAAATCGCACCGTTCGAATCAACTGGAACCAGGTTTTGCTCCGATCATATGATCCAGTTACCAAGAATAAGGCACCGACCCCGGCAACTTTTTTTCTAGGGCTTTGGAGAGGCTTCGAGAGACGCGACGATGCGAAACTAGTATTTTATGCGTAAAAGCGCCTCCATGTTATGTGAGATACTCATATGTAATAAGGTTCTTTAAGAGGGTCTTATATGAGAAAACGCCTGTAGCCTGCGAAAAAGGTTTTATCTAATAATAGTTTTATAATTTATCAGGAACTATGAGGGATTTGCCTGGATAATTACAATAAAGTCGGCAATGAATCTGCCGATTCCATGCGTGGCTGGTTAATTAAACTACTTGCCTGGTTCGGATCCGCTAACCGTTTCTCACGTGCCGTGCACGTGTCCAGTAATCTGGTTGTAATTTAATGCACAATGGGGAGCCAAGACTAGTTTTTCTAATCTCCTCTCGTTCCCACCCTGGACCCTTCCATCTCGACGCCCTTCTCTCTCCTCGTCTTCTTGCCTTCGCTTGCCCGTCGGAAATGGCCGCCCTATCGCCGCTGTTCACCGGCGTGAAGCGGCCGCCTCCATCCTCCTCCTCCTCCTCCGCCGCCTTCCCCTCTCCAAGCCTTTGTCTACTTCGAGATCACAACGGAGGAGCCCCTTCTCTGCCTCGCAGGTCGTCGTCGGGGCCATGGCCATCTCCAGCGCCCAGACCCGGGAGCGGGAGAGGCTCAAGGAGCTATTTCAGGAGGCGGGAGAACGGTGCCTGGCCTATCCCATGTACAGCGTCTCTTTCACCCTCGACGATTTCCACGCCATCCTCGACAAGCACGGTGGGTTGGAGTCCCAAGTTGGTACCAAGGTTCGACAAACCCTCTCTCTCTCTCTCTCTCTGTAATTTCTAATACTAAACATGATTTGGTGATGTTTAAACTGTTACTTTGATAGAATGTGGTTTAGTCTGGTATATATCAAGAGTTCAGTTTGTTAGAATGCACTTCGGGTGCCAACTGGGATTTCTTAATCATAGGCACGCAAGCTTTGGACTTCTTGGAATGATGGGTGGGAGAAAATGCTTTCTTTAAATTGACAGCTAAGATTATCAACACTCTCGACATGAATTTGTAAGTTTGACAAGAAATAATTTGGGCATCGACTAGTCATCTTGAATTGATTGGCGCTTATTGATTTTATTAACTTATCATCTAGACTGACAGCGTTTCTGCATCAATCTGAAGTGAATTATTAAACTTGGAAGCATTATCTGTTAAATTTAGCAATAGACAACGCTATACATCCATGCTTTCTTTTAACCAAATTATATGACTTATGTGGACAATCTGATGTTGTTGTTGTTGCTTTCCTCTCTAGTAGGCTTAAATGTTAGGATTTTAGGCCCTTTTCTTTCTGTACAACTACTAATTTCAGTCTGTTGTGATTTTATTGATATTAGTAAGTCAGCTATTTAAGACTTGTAGGTTATTGTACTTCTTTGCAGCACATGAGATCCAACTAATTTTCAATTTTTTTTTCTCCCCAAAGGTTCAAGGAACTCTCTTTATGACAGATGATAATGGTGCTCTTGTGGACATTATAGCAAAATCATCTGCATACCTGCCTATCCTAGAAGCATCAATTTATAACGTTTCACACATAGCAGAGGCTGGCATATATCCAGGCTTGGAAGATGAGCTTGTTGTACTTGGTGAGAATGCAGTGGATGATAGTTTGATTTTTTGTCTACGATCAACTCAATGCGATCTTGCATGGGAAAGGTGCGAGCAGCTCCATTCTGAGGATGCTGTTGTCACGGTAAAGTGGGGATCATGTACCACATCTAGTTGTCTCCATCTATGATTTCTATAGTGGCCCTTTTCTTGGTAAACATGGATTTGCTGATCAGGTTTTTCATATGACATGAGTCTCTGATCCTTTTTCTTATCAACTTTAGCAGACTTGCTTCCAAAAAGATTTGATGTTTTTAGTTTCAGAATATTCTTGCTACATTTTCATGATTGACTTTATTCCTGTATTTGCCTCTATATTTCTCATGTTTTTATTGGAAAAGTAATATGTGAAGGCATAATTCTGTCAAAACATCCAAAATACTGAAGGTTTGTAGTATTGCAATCGGCCATAAGAAATCAAGATAAGATTCTCCAAATGCCAAATTTGTCTCATATTACTGCTGTTCATTTGTATTCGGAAGCCATGGAGGATTTTATAGCTTTATCTCTCACTATATGTGTTGCTATTTAAGCTTCATATTCCAAGGTCTCTTTCTTTTGTATCAAGAGTTCTTTTGAGCTGCATAACACGTTAGGCTTTGAATCTTAACTAAACTTGACAATCTCAAGGTGGCCGTTTACATTTATATTCCTTCAAAATTGCTCCTAAAATTCACCTCAATTCTTATTAATATTCACATTTAAACAAGCATTTGCAAATTCATTTAGTTAATTCTTGTTAATGGAGCAAAGCCTCTCTTGGCAATCAGAGAACCTCCTTTTCTTCTTCTTTTTTTCAAATGCTTATCTTGAATTGGCTGTATTATGCAAATAAAAATATGGAGGAGTAACTGAAAACATATAATTAAGTCCGCCAACTGCAAATCATGAGTACCATGCAGAACCAAAGACTGAATATACTGATATTTCTACAATTCTACTATTTCAATTATAATTGATGAAAATGGAATAAGCAAGAAGTGCTGTTACTGAAGGATTAATGTGAGTCAATATAAGCGGAATGCCTGGGTTTGGTTCGAGCAGTTGAACAGAGAATGGGGGATCAAAGAAATGTAGGTGCGAGTGCTAAAGCAGCAAGCTGTAATTTGAAAAAGCTTATATTGTAGTATACCATTAATTGAGGTGACCAACAATAGATTGATCATGGCAAATTGGTGGTGCAAATGGATTTGAATGAAACTTCAACTTACAGATTATGAATCCCATTTGCTAGAAACTTCTAGATTAGCTTCACACAAAATAAACTTTGAGATTAGAACATTAATCTTCAGTGGGTTGAGGTTCATTCAAGTTTCTGACCAACTATCTAGCTTATGGTTGCAAAAAGTAAAGTGGAGGGGATTCAGGTGGTAGGGAAAGAAAGTATGTGTCTATAAAGTCGTGGGAAACACATTGCATAAAAGTTGTCTGCAGAGTACAACATGGCATAAATCACAATTTATTAAGGAAAGCTCCAAGTCTTAATGGGATTGAGGAGCTGGTGTGGCATCATGACAAAAGCTTCCTGTATCTAAGGCCCGATAGTTCCTTTCTAATTGGAAGCTAGTAAGTGTCAGCAATGCCTATGAGTAGAAAGATTGATACAAGGGAACAAGTGTTGAGCAATCATGAATTGTTGCTACTAATCGCGATGTGAACTATTTTAAACATTTTGAAGACAATTGAATCGATGGCTAAAAGTTCTCTTATCAAATGGTTGTGTGTGGCAAAATGTTCATGTGTAGAATCAAATAACAGTTCTAATTATTTATTGCCATTTGTTTTTATATCATTTTAGGTTAAATTTAGAGTTTTTAAGAGTTCTACATGCTTGAGGGCAGGGTTCTTGTGTGGATGATGTGCTGCAGGCACAAGCAGTACTGAGGAGGGAACCATGTTGATGTTGCCCCCTAGAATCTGGTATCTGGACTATGATGCAGTGAAACATTCTTTAGGACTAATTCAATGTTATACATCAGAAATATGGCAAAGGAAACTGCTTACAGGAGTCCCCTTGATAATTTTTTCTTTGTTAAAGAGCCAAAAATTTTAGGATTAATTTGCTTTAGATATAGCTCTTAATCCTTCTAGGTGGGTCTATGCTACAAAATTCTATATGCAAGGGCATGAGTTAATTATTAGATTCATTTCTGGGCTGCTAGAATTTATAAAAGTTTGATAATTTGTGGGTAGTCTGTCATCTGTAAACTTGAGTGACTACAAAATGTGGTTGAATGATTCCCACAGACCCTCTTCTTCCTTGCTTCACTGGATTAAAATATTTTACATCTCCTACTAATACATGTAGCCATGTTCTCTAAATTTCTTAGGAAAGACCACTGAGTTAGTTAATTTCCCTACTGAAAATGAAAACCTACTCATAAAATGCATCCAATTATCAGCTTATGGAACAGATCTATTGAAATTTGGATCTCAATATTTGCTACTAATTATGATTTTTAGTGAGGTTAACTTATACCACTGTTTTGCCCTTCATGCCTGCCTTTGGATGATTTCACATGCTTTTATGAACTGCAGGTTGTTGGGCAAAATAATGGAGGTGTGGTGGTCATCATGGAGGGCCTTCATGGTTCTGTACCATTTTCACATATTTCAATGGTTGTTGTTGTAACCTGATTTATGCATTTTCTAATTTTATTGGTGCTATTTAGTTGAACACCTGGTTTGTTTCACTTGACAACCATTTCCAAGAACAATCTCGTTATTTTTAAAGAAAAGCAAAGAAGAGTTTAGCTGGGTTGCTTGTGAGTAATAGCACAATGTTACTTAATAAATCAATATCTTTTCCCGATTCTGTTGATACTGTAGAATATGTAGATCTTATAGGCACCAACCCTTCTTTTTTGGCAAAGTGATACAGTTTACTTGTACTAGTCTGATCTATTATTACGTGTTTCTGATTCTTGGACTTGATGTACCAACAGGAAATCAACTGCAGAAGACTCAACAAGAAACTGGCTCTGAAATTTGTGGTGGTTAATAAAGAACAGTCTAGGCTTGTTCTCAGTAATTGCAAGGCTGTGGCAATCAGTAAAGCTCATATTGGATTAGGGTTGGCTGTCACTGTAATTGTTCAGGGCCTCAAACCATATTGTGCCTTTATTGACATAGGTGGAATTATTGGCCTTCACTCCATATTAGCCAGATAAGTAATAACCATGTTTCAGATGTTGCGACAGTCCTGCAGCCTGGTGACAGGCTAAAGGTATCCAAGTTTGACTCTTTCAAGTTTTCTTGATTGCTTGGCTGTTTTCAAGAAGGTTCTAACGGAAGCTTTCTTATTACTACTAAAAGATGATGAGTTTGAGTCTTGACCTGGAAAGAGGCCAAGTGACTCTTTCTACAAAAATGTTAGAGCCAACACCGGTGATATGATTCGCAATCCAAGGCTTGTTTTTGAGGAGGTTATGCTTTGTCTGCAGAATTCCCGTTTTCCTTTAATGCTGTGCAGTTTATGATTATGAACTATTTCATTCTAATATTTTTGTATAGGCAGATAAGATGGCTCAGGCTATCAGGCAGAGGATTGCTCGAGCAGTGGCAATGGCCCATGCAGAGGTTTCAGCCTCTGAGGTACCTTCTTTCTTTTTATACAATTAAACTTCCTTAGCTTACTGAAACCCTGTGCACTTGGGTTCATCTAATGGCAAAGAACAACTTCCTAAATGTATTTTCACAATCAGAAGCTGTTAATGTTAAAGATGACAAGCTCAGCTGTGATAAAACATTCCCAATTTCTATCTACTCTTTTTGACCTTCAAAATAATGCATGTCTGTGACGACACTGTTCTGAAATAGAGATTGAGAAGTAGTAAAGAGTCACTTTACGATCATAATCATAATCATCTAGACTTTTCTCAACGATTTGGTAAACAGGCACTTTATGGTATTCCTAATCTTTGTTCTGCTTAGAAGCAAGGTTTGATAAAAAGAATACCACATAGTTTTTTGCTAGCGTATAACCTGCGTGATGCAAGGGATATGATTTTTCTCTTTTTTCTAACGGTTTTTGAAATGCAATGTAGCAATATGATAAATTATAATATGTAGAAGGCTTCAATAGTCAAATTTCTATGGCATAGTAAGCAGAAAATTTTAATGACTGTTAAGCAAAACTTCCTGTCATTATTATTGGCATCCACAGAGCGAAATGGAGAACTTTTTACAAGATAAACCTCAGTGCAAAAATTTCTGTGACTAATACTGGCATCATTAACATCAGCCCCATGGGATGCAAAGGGTACGATTTTTTCTCCTTTTCTGACTGTTTTTGAAATGCAATATGACAATATAACAAATTATAATAAGCAAAAGGCTTCAACAATTAAATATCTATGACACGTTAAGCAATAAACTTTAATGATGGTTAAGTATATCAATACCAACATCATTAATGTACATTCCATGTTAAACAATAATATTAACATCACCAACATGATACCAGCTTCCAAGTGGCGAATGGAGAGTTTTGCATAAACTGAGCCTTCATTTTAGATGCGTATTGTAGAAGGCTTGATAATTACCATTATGATTTATTATAATTGTCTCGGATAAAATATCTATCTTGAGTTTTAGCTCCAACTAAGTGAACTTTTCCCACGTTTTATGCAGAGTGGCTTCTCATACCTGAGGTGATTGGAGACCCCTTCATGCCAATCGAACCCATGAAGGATCTAGAGATAGCAGGATCCCACTGATAGAAGAAGTGTAAAAATGGAACGAGTAGTTATAGAATCATGCTGCTACCCTTTCTTCCAGAGTTTTGTATGGGATTATTTTGTTGGGGATAATTGTTATCATCAATTCTTGATTTTGTATTTCTATGCTAATATTGTTGAAATGCTAGGAAACATCCTACGCAGCATTATATAAATGGTGTTGATGAGATCATGAGAAGTTACTAGACAAAGCAGAGAGTAGCTAGCAGTCGCTGCATATTTTCATTTGAGGCTGCGATTGTAGGTTTTAGATTTAGACATCATGATTTTATTTTACTGGTAAATTGTTGAATTTTAAAATTAAAATTCTTTTAGGAGGTGTTTTGTTGTTAAATAGAGCAAGTTCAAAAATGAAAATAATTGAGTATAAGAGTGCAAGAAAAAATGAACTAGATATTGCTCCAGTGGCCATGATTAGTAATTTCAAAAAATAATATATAAAATAGCATGATTTTCTAGTATATTAGGACACATCCTAAGAAAACTGATAATAATATAGGAATGTGGTTGTTGTACTTGCTTTGCGAGACAATTATGATATGATTATTGTTAAGATATAATAAGAGTTAAACCATATTATGAAATTTTTGGCTTTATTCCTTTCAAGCCTTTATTACATGTCATAGCAGTACGCATTCTCAGTTCCATATCATGGTAGCTATATGGGGAGATTGAGATCCTGCAGCCCTGCACAGGCTGATGGATCAAGAACACAATAATGATAGAAAGCATCAGCCTTCTGCAGAGGACCTGCTTATGTTGCTATCTATCTCCTCGGTAGTACACTTTTTCTTTGTCTCCCGTGTGGTTATTGATGCTTATATCTTTATTTTCTTCTGCTTCAGCACTAAATAGCACGAGTAATCCAACTTGCACTTTAAAAGGTTATATAACCACATCTTTTGTTTTTAACTATCCTAGTTTTAACCATTGTATACAGTCTGGTCTTTGATATGGGAGACATTGACAGCTCACTATGGAGATAATCACATGTATCATGGCAAGATGCACACTAATTGTCACTAATGAGATTCTTCACCTTCTTAAGTGTGTGACACCATTCTTCTTAGCCAGATTTCAAGTTCATGCATATTCTTACTAAAATGGATATCTCTAACTAGTTTAAATACTTCGAATCAAGATTTATTCTCTTGATATTAAATCATGTACCGATATCATTCTATTATAATATTTATATAGATTCGGTATTCTATTATAATATTTGTATAGATTCGGTATGATCCGAAATATTGATGCAATATGAGACAATTTATCGGTATGACATCGGTACCATATGTCTTGTACTGATCAGTACAGGATGATGGTATAGCAGATCATGCTTCAAACAACCAACGACTCCCCATCCAGCTGAAAACAAAACCGTAGCCAGATCAGCATGACTGACGTGAGGAACGGTTGCTCAAGTTCAAACTAGGTCCCGTTTACCACGGCAAGGATATCTCTCTGTCACAAGCATGCAAGTTCAGGACTACAACCATCCACGCGGTAGACCTTAAAGTAGTTTTTGGTTGAGCACAATAATTGACAGGTCCCATCCATTAATTACAGCTCCAGCACCAAGTTATGCACGCACATATCCAACCCACCAGAAGATGTTCTACTAACTTTCAGATCAAGATTGCTCTGGGAGTCATTAATTGATAAATGACCCATATGCTACCTAAGCTAAAGCGGTTATCATGCTCCAAGGCAACCGCAAGTTCAATTCCTGGCAGATTCTTTAAGCTTAGAGAGTCGAGATGCCCGAATTTTTTCAGACTTGGGAAAGAAATGAGAACCACCTAATGAAAGAAACTTCAAGCATATAGAGTAATTTATTCCGTTTCAAAATTCTCTCTCTCGTCCCCATTTCTGAAAAATACACATGCATCCGAGGGCTGCTGTTGGTAAGGTTTCTCAGCTAAGAGCCACCTAATCCGCACACAACTAGATCGGAAGTCATTAAACAGAAACATGCACTTGTTCGCAACCATGCATTTATGAATGGAACTTCAGAACTTCTTACATTCACAAAATTTGCAACTACAACCATTTAAGATGCAATCCTTTTTTCTTCAAATTTGGTAAAAATATGAGCTAAGCAGCAAAAGAAAGAAGTGACAACATAGTTACATCAAATCTCCACCTTGCTACAGGTGGATAATATCAGACCAAGACCTTTTAACCTTTGCTAATTATCCTTGCTGGATTTTTTACCTTTTTTCTGTTTTTGCTTTAACTGAGTTAGACCTGGTGCTGTAATCTTTGCATTGCCAACAATTGCAGCCACCAATTCTGGCTCCGTGCAAGCTTTCATAAGTTCTTTTTCGCGGTTCGTCACTTCAGGCATATGCATAAACAAATTCATTGCAGTTTTGGCAGCTGAGACAGACACTTAAATCAGTATATCAAATATGTAAAATGGTGAACTAATTGCATACAAGATTGAATTATCAAATTATTTGCATGTGCACACCAACACGCATGTGTGCATGCATATGCGCGCACAAATTAAATTGCATGTGCACACCAACACGCATGAGTGTGCATGCATATGCGTGCATTTGCACTCGGCTGCATGTGTGCGTGCGCGCACGCATGCATGTGTGTGTGTGTGTGAGAGAGAGAGAGAGAGTTCTCATGCAAATTTCTTTTAAAAAAAAAAAAACCACTAAAACTATAAACTAAGCATGCTTGGATTCCAACATGATTTACAGG
This sequence comes from Elaeis guineensis, assembly GCF_000442705.2. Taxonomy (NCBI): domain Eukaryota; kingdom Viridiplantae; phylum Streptophyta; class Magnoliopsida; order Arecales; family Arecaceae; genus Elaeis; species Elaeis guineensis. The sequence goes on along the minus strand of NC_025993.2, from coordinate 182,383,151 downwards.
CTCTAAATATCCCTGAAACAACAGATATCATATCTAGTGACAAAGTAACTACCACTGTCAACAAAGAAAATTAATGTAGCATATAGAAATGCACAAATATTGAAATAAGTAGCCATTTATTGTTGATGGGTACAAGTTTGAATTAGGATACTCGTCAAATTTTGAAAATTTTCATTTGTTTCTCGATATACATTATCTACATTCAATCACAATTGAATATCTATGCGCATCCCTCACCAGTATGATACCTAAGCATGTAGCCAACAAATACAGAAGCCTAAATCTCCCAATGTAACATTCTGTGAGATCCAGCTGTTGAAACTGTTTACGGATATCATCTTGAATCCTCTTCCACAGATGTCCATAAGAAAACAATATTTAACACTTTGACTTGCACTTGGTAACTTTACATGCATCTATGGCTCATGTTTGATTTCATTTGATATTCCTGAATTGACCCTCATCACAAACACCAGAATTCCCCATATGTAGAGTGGCTAATTTAAGCAGGTGTGGTAAAGGAAGCCATAGACAATATGGAAACAATATCATCTAGCAGATCAGTTAAATAATTGCAATGAAGTTTTAAACACAATCCAACTAAAAAAAGGGTTGATCCTCCACAAACATTACATTTCATGATTTCAGCAACCAACAACTATAGTGAAGCCATCAGTTTGAGGAAAAAATGTGTACTGAAATATGGTTCATTTCTGAAAAGGAAAACAGGATTTTATACCATGTGATAAGTGCTACATTTACCATGCAAATAAATCACCTGCCCCAGAGTATAGTGGCTAGATGCATTAGGAATATCTTGATAAGGAATGGTAGATCTTAAGATTTTTCAGTGCTCCCAAAACTTCTGATATTCAGAGAACAATCTGGGTTAAACTGTAGAAAATCCATATTAATGCGTTCCAACAGTAGCTCACAGTAAAGAATCAAATATTTTGGCTTAGTTTGGGCTTCTAACAGGGTGCAGATGCAAGTGAATCAATTATGTATTATGCATCTTACACTATCAAATTGACATACAAGTAAATCCATAAATAAAATAAATAAAATTTATGACATTTCTAACATATAACAGCTCAGTGACAAACTTGCATAGCTGGAAAGTTGCAAGCAAACCGAAAAAAAGTTCACTGTTAATAATAAGATCCTTCTAGAAATGATGATGTTTATAGGAGGACTAGTAAGACAGTGGCAACTTTTACTTTCATGGCTTCCCAGTACTTCACAAATGATGAGGAAAATACCTTTCCCTTTCTTTGCAGTGCCTGGAGTTATTTTGACACGATATTTGTATGTCTGCAATGCATTATAAGGGCCACAGACAGGTACTGCATACAGTAAGATATCATCCGGAAGTGGATTGCCTGTAAGATAATCCAAATCGTTTAATTTGACCCTCTCTTCTTCCCCTATCTCATGGATTCCATCCTCCTCGATAGCAATCTTATCCATCTCAATGGTAGTTTTGTCCGAGTCTAAACCCAGATCTTCAAAGACATCACTGTTGGCATGCTTATTCACTATACCCTGGGATTGATCAGTTTCCGAAATAGTTTCTTGACAATCCCGAGAAAGGTGACCCGACTTTTTGCATTTATAACAAATTTTGGAGGAATCCTGCTGACCTGATACATCCAAAAAGTAAGTTTCAGAAGATAGCCTCAAATGTTATTCAACAAAAATGAAATGCAACAAAACTGCATTTTTTTAAAAAAAAAAGGTTAAATTTTAACCAGAATTGTCAAACAGATATGCGTGTACCAAGTACCATGCAGTGAAAAGAAAAAAATGGAAATACATATGATGTTAATGTGCATATTTCCGTTAATGGAAGAGGAAGTATATATAGAGAAGATTCGAAACTCAGTCATGATATCAGTATATATAGAGAAGATTCCAATGCTATCAACAAAGAACAGAATAGGAAAAAAAGGTGGCAAAATAACATAAAGGGCCTGTTTAAATACTACTACAGGATTGGGCTGAAAATCTTGCAGGATTCATGAATTGGATCATCCATTTAACAATGGCTCTATCAACCAAACACCTCCCAGCTCGAACCCTGTGGGAAGAGAAAAAGATCTACATGAATCTCTTTTTTCTTTCTGCAGCTGGAAGGCTGGGATTTGGGTGGACCCTTGATGCAAGCTAGATAAACCAACAAGCTCGATTCCCATAGGATTTTCAGCCAAATCCTATAGGAATATCCAAACAAACCTAAGATGTGCATCACTCCAGCATGTATGCATATGACTTTCTATGTAAGGATTGAAGTCCCAGTGGGATGTCCCATGAGACGCCGGGATGAGGTACCATCTCATGTATTGAGACAGGACCATCTAGCATCCCGATAGGCACGTCTTAAGACATCCCCTATCCTAAGTGTTGGGGTGGGGTGGGATAGCGATGCATCCCATTATATGGAAAAACCGGGACAACCCCGTCTTATGGGATTTAAAACTTTGGTTCTGTGTAATATTAATATTTGTAAGACTATACTACAGGTATGCCCTAGCTACGCACAAAGCATAATATGATCTATATTAAATTTATTTAATAGATCTGCCCATACTCATATACTTGAGCATAAAGAATATGAATGATTCAAATAAAACATTTGTCAGGATACATGCTCCAATTAATATCAATTTTCAGAGGAATCATGTGTTAATTAAATTTACTGCGAACAAAGTGTTACCAGTCACTGATCTGGTAATCTTGCCAGCTCCTCCATCTCGATCTTGTGAGTCTTTTTCTTTTTTGGGAGCTTTACCAGCAGACTGAATTTATTATATGACAATCAGAACCAGAAGTGGGAAAAAGATAGGTGAGAAAAAAGAAGAAAAATCAAGTCTCCTTAACAAAACAGAAGAAATTTGATGTCATGTACTCACAGCAAGTAATGCCATACGAATTCTCCTTTCTTCTTCATCCTGTTCTGCATACTTTTCCTTAATCTTCTTAAGTTTGCCCTTCTGCCCACGAGTGATCTTTTGCTTCGCTGGCTTCAGAATCTCATTATTTTTATCTAGCTGAGAACTTGATGGAGCACATTCATTGCCCTCTTCTTTTTTGTTTGAGTTACTTGCACTATCACTACTATTATTCTGGCCTTTCTTGAGTTTACGTCTTTCTGCCTTTGATATGTAAGGCTTCTCTCTTCCTGTAGCTTTTTTCCCTTCACATTCATGATCCTCCCTTGAATTTGATTTATGAACATCAAGCCCAGCACCTTTACCAGATAGTTTAGTGGGACCAAGGCCAAGAGCCTCATCAATGAGAACATCAAGTTGGGATGAAATAGAAGGTTCACTTGTTTCATCAGTATCAGATAAATTTCCACCAGGCAAATTTTTCTGTTGGCCTTCTTCGTCTCTAACAGGCTCTTCAGATAGGTTAGCAATATTAGGATTAGGAGGTAAAACAACAGAAACATTATCAATTGCAGAGGTACTATCAGGATCCACTTTAGAATTATCTATGCTCAATGTTGAAAGACGATCCAATTCCTTACTCGTGTCAGCATCATCCAAAATTTCTTCATCGGAATCAGAAACATTGTGTTCTTTATGAGAGGCTCCATCCATTTCTTGCAGACCTTCATCTTCACCTCTTACTCTCCTTTCATTCAGATGCGAAGCCAAAGAGCTCTCATCCAAACGAAATAGAATGCCAAAACCCATAACTAGGGGGTGAGGAGGAAGGAAATTCTTTTTACCACGAATCATGAAACTACCAACTGTAAGATATTCCCCAGTGGGAGCTGTTTTACTAACTTGATGGGGGTACACCCACCAAGCACTTGTTACAACCTTTGAGTCCCATGCCTGGCTGTGACACACCTGTAAATAAGAACACGTTTTAGAAAAATCTAAACCCACAAACTTGAATATTGTGAAACACCAAGGCAATTGTTATATTACCCCATATGTAATAGATTTTGCTCAGTAAAACTATCTCTAGAAGAAAACATTTCAGACTTTAGAGAGTAACATTGTACTCACAGTAAAACAGCCAGCTTGATTTAATGTCAGTGGTGATATTGGACTATCTGGTTTGTGATTCTTGATCACCGTACTTGAAGCTCCATGCAAGTCTGCATGCACATACCTGTTTTATACCCAAAATTAGTTATATCAGCATAAATCATCAGTATGATCCAGCTTTCAGTCTGGGATATAAGACGTTTGAAGAATGATAAGCTATCAGAAATCTGTCCCGTAAGAGTACAATATTTTGTGGAAAAGAATGAACATTGCCCCACATAATGAAAATAATATTGCAGAGTGAACATGAACCCATTCCACAGCCTAAGTTATGCAAGTTCAGTTTGTCATATTATGATTCTGCTATATGCTACATGACATGCTGCAGAATAGACTACAGAGCATCATGATAATATTCTGATTGTGCCAACGAATGATATAGATAACAAGCCATTTAGAAAGTAATGCAGCAGAAAGGACGTAAATAAAAGAAAGTGATATAAATTTGTAACATCCACTCAAATAAGCAAACCACAAAATACTGAAAGCATCCAAACAAACTGCTTGGTACAGGCTAATGCCCAGTGTAGAGCCAGTTGTAACAAGAAGTTACAAAGCTTGATGGACCATACCTAGCTTTCCACCCATATAATGTTACCTCATGAACCACAAAACATGGGAGAGGAATAAACTTTCCGGGAACCCCAAGACAGAAAAGCAAAAAACTTTAATAAAAAGGGCAGGTCAAAGTAGTTCAAATATACATAAGGTACAATTACTTAACAGGTAGGCAGGTGGGAGAGGAAGAGAACAATATAGCAGACAATCAGCAAAATGAATTAGTGGTTGAGGAAACATAGGCCACACTAAGGCATTACAAACAACCCAAAGCTTTATGAAGGACATTGAGGTTGATTACATGATTCCGAAACATTATCATTGTTTATTGCAGGATCATTGTACAATACTTATGTGTGTCTGAGACTAAATACAATATGCAAGGAATATACTCATGGAGGCACATAATTAAATATTGAAATCATCAAAGCAAGGCAAAAGCTTCAAATGAGCCTTTCTCTCTTCGCACTGGAGACAGTTACATCAGTTACTTATAGCTTTGTACTTGCAGTAAAGAGCATACATGTATAGACTGTTGCATGTGTTAATATGTCACTGTGTAAAAATGCAAATGGATTACATGGTACATTCTGCACATGGATTCCGACATCCACCACTCATTGCGATGTCTAGAAAATAGAGTGCAAGTCCTCTTGTCATGTAAATATACTGTTTGTGCCTTTACTAGACCAGCATCAATACAGAACTTGACCCTCGAGCCAAAGCATTAGAACATTGTTTTAGAGAGAAATATCAGGCTTCTGCTTTTTAAGCATGAGGCAAATGTTGTGTGTATCAATAGAAAAAGCAAGAATGAAGGAGTGAGTTAATCATTATTCAATATACAACAATGCCACAGGCACCAACAAAGCCTCAAATGCTCTTATAAGAAATATGAGAATCACATTAATACTAACACAATACTCCTACTTATGAAAAGGTGAGACGTCAAAGTCAGGGCTTAAAGTTTTACTCTTGAGACATAGGATGGTTGCAATTTCAATATTTGACTTTGGAAGTAATGCATGCCTGAAAGACTGTTGGAAACCATATATCAAAAATTGCCTTTCCCCCTTGAACAAATGCATTCTTATCCACCTCTAAATGAATTTTTGAGGGTGACACTCCATTGTATGTGCCTAAAGTATGTAACCACAAGGTAGTTCTCCCTCAATAATCGGCCTTTAAGGTGGACATCTCTTCAAGGAAGCCAATTTGGCCAAAATTCAACACCAATGCATATGTTAAGGTGGGGCTGCTCATAAAACATCTTCAAAGTATGGTGGTAATTTTAGATGCGATAATGGGTCAGGTCAGGTCATATTAGGACAAGAACATAGAAAAGCTTAACATGTACCAACCAGACCGAGCGTTTATCAACCTAACCGAGCATAGGTCACAACTCACAACCCACCGACCCACAAGTCTATATATACTACTCGGATTGACCTATTTGATCTTAACCTAATCAATTTGGCAAGGCTTGAACCCCAACAGACCCAACCCAACATATCAAATCCAATCCTTACAATTCTTAACAGCTCATTTCTATAGTGATTTAAACAACTAGCATTAAGATTAAGAAAATGTCAATCACTTAAAAAAATAATCCAAAATCACAAATCAACCTGACTTATCTATTTCGACCCAAATAAAACTCTACCCAATAAAAAAAATACAAAATCACGAATCAACCTGACTTACCTATTTCGACCCAAACAAAACTCTAACCTCACGACACGAGTCGCATCAAAGCTCTAACTCATAGCCAAACCATTTAAAGTTCATAAGAAAACTTGACCCATACCCAACACTAACCCAAAGCTCTTAACCCAAACCCAACACATATGGTTGGGTTGAGCCAGATTTTTGGATCAGGTCAATTTTCAACATCCCTAGGTACTCAACTCAATTTACAAAGTCTGCCCCATGTTAGATAAGACAAGGATTGATGGTTGCTCGGTGCGTACATTAGGAAGTAAAAACAGGTATGATCTAAAGAAAATTTTGGAATTCATTCATATTGGAAAAGTTCTGATACATAGGCTATATATATACAGCAAGATATTGCTATTCTAGGAAAGTTTGACATTCTACAAATCTTTAGAAATCAGAAAATTATTATCTACTGATTTATAGCTAATCTCCACTAATTTAGAAATACAAATCTATCCCTACAATTAGTCCTATTTATAGAAATCATAGGATTTTTATCAATCCCAAAAATCATGAAATTTCAATCAATCCCAGATTTCCATCAGAAATCATTGGATTTCAATCAATCCCAGATTTCTAACACTCCCCCTCAAGCTGGGGAGTAGATATTTTCCATCCCTAGCTTGCTCACAATCTTCTGAAATGTTGAACTTGTCAATCCTTTAGTTAAGATGTCTGCCAATTGGCCTTCTGTAGAAATGTAGGGAGTGCAAATCAACTTGCTTTCAAGCTTCTCCTTTATGAAGTGCCTGTCAACTTCCACATATTTAGTTCTGTCATGCTAAACCAGGTTATGAGCTATGTTGATTGCAGACTTATTGTCACAATAAAGCTTCATTGGAGTCTCCCACTTAATCTTCAAATCTTCTAGGATAATCTTGAGCCATAACAACTCACAAATACCTAGTGCCATTGAATGAAACTCTACCTCTGCACTTGATCTTGCTACAATCGATTGTTTCTTACTCCTCCAGATCACCAAATTCCCACCAAGAAAGGTACAATACCCAGACGTTGATCTTCTGTCAGTAACAGAGCCTGCATAATCAACATCTATGTACGCTTCTGTTTCCATACTTGTGCCTTTTTTGAAGAGAATCTCCTTTCCTGGGCTGCCTTTCAAATATTGTAAGGTCCAATATACTGCATGGAGATGAACATCCTTAGGATTTTGCATGAACTGACTCATTACACTCACTGCGTATGCGGTCAGGCCGCGTGTGTGATAGATAGATTAGCTTCCCAACAAGTCGTTGATACATGCCTTTATCAACTGGTTCTCCTTCCATGGACTCTCCAAGTCTATGATTTGGCTCAATAGGCATGTCTGATGGTCTACATCCGAGCTGACCTATTTCTTCTAGCAAATCAAGAACATATTTTCGTTGCGAAATAAAGATTCCTTCCTTGGACCAAGCTACTTCTATTCCTAAGAAGTACTTTAATTTTTCAAAGTCCTTTATTTCGAATTCTTTTGCTAAATACTTCCAAAGAGCTTTCTTTTCATCTGGATCATTCCCAGTTACTATAATATCATCCACATAAACTATCAATGCTGTGACTCCCCCTGAAGCCGAATGCTTGATAAACAATGTATGATCACCCTGGCTCTGCTTGTACTTCATATTCAACATTGCTTTAATAAATCTTCCAAACCACGCTCGAGGAGATTGTTTGAGCCCATACAATGCCTTTTTCAGTCTACATACCTGCTTTTTACCTAGATTTATGCCAAAGCCAGGTGGAATTTCCATATAGATTTTTTCCTCAAGATCTCCATGTAAAAAAGCATTCTTCACATCAAACTGTAGTAAAGTCCAATCATAATTTGCTGCTAAAGATAACAATACCCTTACTATATTCATTTTCGCCATTGGTGCAAATGTCTCCTGATAATCTACTCCATAAATCTGTTTATATCTCTTGGCTACTAGTCTCGCTTTATACCTCCCAATGGATCTGTCTGACTTATACTTCACTGTGAAAACCCATTTGCAACCTATCGATCTCTTTCCAGCTGGTAATTCCACTAATTCCCATATTTTATTCTTCTCCAAGGCTTCCATTTCTACTCTCATTGCATGCTTCCATTCATCTTTGACAAGTGCCTCAGATAAGGTTTATGGGATGGCTACATCGTTTAAACGAGTAATGAAGCTTTTGTGTGAGGTTGATAATTTTTCAAAGGACAAAAAATGAGATAAAGGATGCTGTGTGCACTTTCTTACACCCTTTCTTATGGCTACAGGCAGATCCAAATCAAGAACAGTAGGTGATGCTTCAGTAGAAGGACTTACCTCATTCCCAAGTGACGATTCGATTTCTTGAACTTGCAGAGGATTAATCATGGGTTTTATTCTTCTTGAGTAGACCTGTAGTGGCTTTATGGGAGTGGGTTTTCTTAGTGGATTTTCAAAAAGATTAGGAGATGACTCAATTGGCAGATCAGGAGATGACTCAATAGGTTCAGCTTCAAAAATGGGTTTTGTTTCTGTTTCAGAAATGGGTTCAGTTTGCATAGGAGATGTTTTGACTAACATGGATAGTTCTTTCAAAAACAAATCCTTATCTTCCATAGATGATGTCTCCCTCTGAAGATAAGGACTAGAAAAATAGCTTTCTTGTTCAGCAAATGTGACATCAACAAAAACATAAGTTTTACGAGTGCTAGGATTGTAGCACTTGTTCTCTTTTTGGATTGATAAATATCCTATGAAAACACACTTGAGAGCTCTAGGATCAAGTTTGCTCCAACCATGAGAGTGAACATGAACAAATGAGACACATCCGAAGACTTTAGGAGCTAACTTAGTTGACACATTGAAATCTGGAAAATACTGAGAAAGCACCTCCATTGGACTTTTAAAATCAAGAACCCGAGATGGGATGCGGTTTATTAAGTGAGCTGCAGCGAGAACAGCTTCCTCCCAGAAGATTTTTGGAACATTCTTTTGAAACAAAAGAGCACGAACAGTGGCTAAAAGATGACCTTTTTTCTCAGCAATCCCATTTTGTTGGGATGTGTCAACACATGAAGATTCATGAACAATACCCTCCTTTTGAAAGTATGAGGACAAATATTGGTTAAAGTAGTTTCTAGCATTATCTGTCCTCAACCTCTTAATTCCAACATTGGATTGAGTTTTGATCATTGTATGAAAGATAGGAAAAATGTTGCTCACATCAGATTTTTGTTTTAACAAATAAATCCATGAAATCCGAGTACAATCATCAATGAACGAGACAAACCAATGAGCCTTGAAATGTTGGGGACTCGAGATGGACCCCAAATATCACTGTGGATCAAAGAAAAAGGAATTGTGGTTCTTTTATTACTCAAAGAAAAGGAAACACATTGGTGTTTAGCAAATTCACAAACATCACAGTGAAAATCATTTACATTAACATCCTTAAACAAAGATGAAAACATGACACTAAGAGTACTAAAGGAAGGGTGTCCAAGTCTAAGATGATGAAGCCAAATTTGATCCTTACTGGTATGGGAGTTGCTGGACAAAAGCGAGAGGGATGATTTGTTCCCATTGTTCACTTGGCTGCTAGATAATTCAAGATAGTAGAGCACGTGTCTCACCTTAGCATGTCCAATCATCCTCCTCGTAACTTGGTCCTAAAATACACAAGAATTACGAGAAAACACCACATTGTAGTTTAGATCTGTTGTAAGTTAATAAATAAACACAAGATTTGTGGATAACTTGGGTACATGAAGCACATTTTTAAGGGTCATGGATGGACTTAGAATAATGTGTCCCTGGCCTGCAATAGTGGCTAAAGATCCATTAGCAATGGCTATTTTTCCGTTGCTAGAGTAGGGTTGATAAGTGAGGAATTTGTGTGAAGAATGGGTCATATGATCGATAGCCCCGGAATCAATAGCCCAGGAATTTGAAACATCTTAACTAGAGGCACTTAAAGCACATAAGGAATGGAGCTTACTCGATTTTGCCAATGAACATGTACCTGTAGACTTCTCTAATGAGTCAAGAAGTGATCTCAGCCTTCCAATGTCTTCTTTGTTGAATTCATTCTGCCCTTCATCATTGGTTTTCATAGCATCATATGACTTGTCTTCCCTTGATTGAGTCATATTCACCTGGCTTCATTGTGTTCCACTTCTAGATCCTTTATTCCACTGAGAACTCAGTGGTTTTTCATGAAGTTTCCAACACTGCTCCTTGGTATGACAAGGCTTTTTGCAGTAGATACACCAGAGGTTATCTTTGTTTGAGGACCAAGACTCCATTCTCCCAACTTCTGAATTTGCAGCGTTAGGGGCTGATGGTTTTTTATCATTGTTTTTTTCCAACATTGCGGATCCTTCAATAGGTTGAGAGTAAAGCATAACTCCCCTTCGACTTTCTTCAGCATTGATGATGGAGATGGTTTCATTCAATGAAGGTAATCCTTTTTTCCCAATATCTGAATTCTCACCTGATCAAACTCGACATTTAACCCAGCAAGAAAATCATAGATTCAATCCTTTTCAATGAAAGTTTTTAACGCCGCTGCACCATCGCTACAATTCATCTCGATACACCGATAATAATCCATCTCTTGCCATAGATTCTTCAACAGATTGGCATACTCCGTGACTGAGCGATCTCCCTGTTTGGTGGCTGAAATTTTAGTTTTAATCTCAAAGACTCGAGCAGCATCTCTCACCTTAGAATAAGTCTGTTGTACGGCTTCCCATATTTCTTTAGCCGTTGGTAGAAACATAAACGTATCACTAATTTCTGGCAGCATGAAATTCCATCGCCAAGACATGACCATGGAATCCTCCTCATCCCAGGCATCAAATCTGGGATCTCCCTGCTTAGGTCCAGGACCAAGGAGATGACTTAATTTTTCCTTCCCTTTCAGAACGGTTTGAACCACTTGAGACCACATCATATATTTTTTGCCATTCAATCTGTAGGCAGATTGAATATTCTGTAATTTCCCTGTTGTTTGATTTAGTGCTACCTCATCAGATTGGACAGTAACCTAGGATTGAGCAGTAGTAGCTTTTTCATTTGTGGAAGACATTGAAATCCTTTGGAGGATGGTGATGAAGACTAAGGAAAAAGCATTAAGGGGCTATGAAGGCCAAAGATAAAGGCTGAATAGAAATGAAAGCTGTAAGAAATTTCAGCAATGAAGGCTGAACAAAAAAATGTGCAAAAATACTCTATTTTTAGACTAAAAAACAGGATAGGAATAGGGCACATAGAAACAGCGGTATGATTTCGGCAATGAAGGGCCTCTGTGATGAGGTTTCTACTCCCAGAAAGAGCCTAAAGCTCTGATACCATCAAGAAAATTTTGGAATTCATTCATATTGGAAAAGTTTTGATACATAGACTGTATATATACAGCAAGATATTGCTATTCTAGAAAAGTTTGACATTCTACAAATCTCTAGAAATCAGAAAATTATTATCTACTGATTTATCGCTAATCTCCACTAATTTAGAAATACAAATCTATCCCTACAATTAGTCCTATTTACAAAAATCATGGAATTTTTATCAATCCTAGAAATCATGGGATTTCAATCAATCCCAGATTTCCAACAGAAATCATGGGATGTCAATCAATCCCAAATTTCCAACAGAATCATATCTTCAATATGGCCTATTGTTGATTATCATATCTCAGACTTTAATGTAACCAATGGGAATAGAATGGCTATAAAATGATAAGTAACAAACCTAGGTCCACATGGGACAGAAGTTTGAAGATCAATTAATGAAGGAACAACTGATTTAAATTTGAAAGATTAGAATGGTGAAGCTTCTGGGAAGGGTAAACTAGATTCTAGTAAGAGTAGTATAGAGGTCTCATGTAGAATGGGCATTGCTAAGGCATTCATATTTCATAATATTTCAATTATTGCCCTTGATTACATAAAAATGCTTTATATATTATGCTATAAATATCTGAAACTATTACTATTCCACTTGCTGATAAATTTCCATTTATAGCATCAAAGTAGTCCATAACAATAATAATTTTCCATAAGATACAATCATAGTGCATATAAGCTACTTATCAAACATGTTTTCAGAAGAATAATTTTGCACAATATTTCTTGGATGAGAATAGTGCAGCTATAAAAAATGATTGCTTGAATCAAGAACTTCTAAGATCATAATGCTTGAAGACCAAGTTAATATTCCAAGTTGGTTCACAAAAATATTCACATCACACATCCATGATTCATGATGTTGAGTACATGCTAACCCATTAGAAGCTAGGTGCTACAATGATCCAGGGACAAAAGGTAGTCTATTTCAGATTACTTACAGATCGCCTTTAGACATATATCGCTTGACAATCATCTCATTTTGTTGAGCATCACGACCACTGATAACTAAATAATTTTCGCTACTGATAAACCAATTGAATTTCTCAAACCAGTGCACCTTACGCATATGAGAGATTGCAGCAACAGTCTTTTCCTGCAAATAAATAGCAACATATTGATAAGAGGTACCCATTAATTTGATTCATTAAAAATGTATTCTGTAATCACTTTCTTAATGAAGTATAAGAAAAAGACTCTCTATCTAGTTTAATGTCAGAACCTTGCAATCTAGTAAACAAATTCCCTACAATTACTGAAATACTGGCAGCAGCCAATGCAATATCACATGTTTGTGTAATACATGTGAACAGGTAGTGTAGCTACCCACATCTACCATTAAAACTTCCATGTTTGTCATATCAAAGGATAAATGCAAGCAGATGTTGCTGTGTTAAACCAAGACCTCATTGTAAGCCCCTAAAGGTATAACCAACTCATAAAGGAGGGGGTAAGCCACACCTATTTAATTGTACATTTATTTCAAATTAAAAAGGTTTTTGTAGATATCTGAAGCATTTGCCTTGAACATGACAGTGATACTAAAAACACAGATGTATACTTGGATCTCTGTGAGCATGTTCTAAAAAATATCATGAGAAATATTAAACTATAATATGTAGAAAATACCTGAGCAAGTTGGAGACGTGTCTTCTTCTCAGCTGCTTTGAAAGCCTTCTCGTGTGCTGTAATGGTCTTTTCTTGTTTAATCTCCTGTTTTTTCTTCAGTTCATACCACCGGCGAGCATTTGCATGTGCAGAAAGTGCTAGATCAACCTCTACCTGGAAGGAAAATTTAATTGTCATTGATTCTTGCCATTTGAAAAAAGATAAAAATAAAATCTAGGTTTAATGTGTAAAATACCGCAGGAATACTACAGGAAACAGCTCTGAATTTACAGCAAGATGATATGAATATACTTCAAGCTTCAACAAGACTAAGACATTTATACAGCAAACAGCCACAATAAACAATTAACAATTAAGAGAAAGAATATCAATGGAAAAATATTGCAGCATATTACAAAAATAATGACATCTACCAAGAAATGCAAAGTCCTCCTACGACCTGTTACCAGTTCAGTGGTTGATTTCTGAAAGAATGTAGCAAAAGCATTATGATAAGATGTAAATAAGCAACTTGACCGGACACCTGACAATGCAATTCTACATAATGTACTGATTGTGTTCCAACTTTCAACTAGCCAATCTCTTTCATCCAAGAGTTGCATTAATAAAAATTTCTCAAGACTAAATTAGACTAGTATTAACCATCAGCAAAATTGAGGAGATCTATTTTGCTGTCCTAAGTAGGGGAGACATGATTGTGTGAACCTGTAACATAGTGAGAGTTAAGTCTGCTAAAAGGGACTAACATAAGGAGGGCTGAAAACTAATACAATGAGACATCGAAATCAATTTTAGTCTGACATCTATTCTAAGTCTACTGGGTTTATTTCTCCAGCACCTTGTATTTGGTTTAACTCATAAAACATAGTCACAGCTGAGTGATACATTACTGCTTTATGCTGTATTGATACATCTCAGTTATACAAGGAACTTGAGCTAACTAGTGACAGCTGACAAGACAATTGAGGTAATTATCAGAATGACCAAGGCATTACTATTGATGTAACCCTCCCTCCCCACATTCTGGCCTGAAAGAAAAGGCTATAAGGTGTCACTCCAGACTGAATTGTAAATGCAAAAAGAAAAAATAAGAAAGTATGCACAACGAAGTGTAATAGGTACTTTGCATTGCCTTGTCACAAAAAAGGGAAAAGAATCAACTTTTCCAGGCTTTATTTCATCAACACAAGCTCATGGTTTAGGATCCTATTGCATATCTTAAAAGACTGTATCTTGCTTGAAATGAATGATACCTTTTTCCAAAAAATATTAACAGTATGCTCAATGGAAAGCATCAAGATGTACCTTTTTTCAGTGGTGATATGAAAGATTTTATTGACAAAAAAAAAGTAGAGAATAGAACACAAATTAAGAAAAAACAATGGAAGAGGAATTTAAATTTAAGGTTGAAGGACATAGCCAACTGAATGTACTGGTCAATAAACCACCTCTTGAAAAGCTGTCAGACAAGAATAAGCATCCATGATCTCCAGCGGTACCTCAATGAGGTCCATGTACTATGAAGGCTAAGAATTCAAGTTACTTTTAAGCAAGTGGCAACTGTAGCCGAATTGCACTCTTTAACTAGTTAATCAGTCCAAAAGACTATGGATAGCCCATTACATTATCTAAATATAAGACGCAACAAGAAAAGCATGAAAGAGAAGAAGAGTGCGAAAGAGTTCAATCCATGGGCACCATAAACCCCAATCATCGGCACAAAAAGACTGACACTTATAGGTTATGACAACCAACCCCAAGAATCCCCTAAACAATCATTAAAAACAACATTGAAAACAGAAAAAAGAAAAAATGGCATTCCTATGAATCACTGGCATGCCAACCCAATTTAACTCGGTCTTTGACAGATACTGCTTCTAGGAATAGGACTTAAAACCTTGGTGATCACTGTGCTCAACTGCCTCAAAATTACAGTATGAGGCATCAAATGAATTTGTTTAAGTAGCAGTAGATTTTATACCACTATCCAATGAAACTTTATCATCTCACTTATATTTTGGGGCAAGAAAGGCTTATTTTTACAATTTGGAATAGTAGAACTTCATGGTTAGGTACATTAGTTGGAATTTATAATAGTCCTTCAATCACTTCAAATGCTTGCATTTACAAAAAACTAGTTAAACTTTGTTTACATACTATTATAATTCTCTAAAATGAAGAATGTTTCAGCAGAAGAATTGCTGTTTGTGCATTTACTATTTTCTTTTTATCGTACTGATGCAGGAACTAGAAAACAAGTCATCTCAGGAAAGAAAATTACAAACACAGAAAAAAGTAAGTTATCCACAGAAGAATATATATCTACTTAATCATGTTCCATGCACGAGTAGAGATTCAAGAGCAGATGCAAATACAGGAATACACATACCTATGAATGGAAAATGTTAGATGAGTTTAAATGTTGATGTGATATATCAAAGATGAAGGCATAAAGTGCATTAAGGAAAATGCAAACATGATACTGAAGTTGTACCAGCACCTTCTCAACAGGGGAGGTTTTCTCATCGTCATCCATTTCATCAAGATTGTTACTTAACAATAGGGTGATGCAATTTCTTTCAAGATGGAGCTTCTCTATGAGGCCAGCTACAGGATTTCCTGATTTTCTCTCCTCCTTCACCATACGTGCAAGATCTACCCAATCCATCCCATTTGCAAGAGCAACACGAACAGCTAAAATGGCTGCATCCACATCTTCCAAGTTGTACTCAATCAACTGTGCCATTTTAGTGCAATGGTCAACTTCCTTCTTCAGTGTATGTACCCGGTTTTCCTGCATCATAGCACAATGCACTTCTAGCATGCAAACACATAGTAGATAACAAGATATTAGGAAAAAAGCATATTATTTTGTTTGTGAAGAATTAATGTCCTGATAAACAATGAAAGAAATATGGGAAGAAGGAAAAGCCACAAAACCAAGTTATGTTCCTGCCTTCCCATTCAACCTTACACCCATTATCACTGCCCCCTCCCACATAAACAGAGAGAGACGGCTCCTAAAGAAGAAAAAAGAAAAAGAAAAATCTGTGGCAGTTTTATAAAACAAACACAATGAAACCAAATGACACCAACAAAAAATACATGGGGAGTGGCTAGACATCTTCTCAGGCATGTCGATAGGCCAGTATAAGAAGCCCTCTCAGTCCAAGACACAATAACAATGCATCATTGCACATATTAAACCACTACTACAAGAATTTTGGTGGCTGCACCATGTTTAGTGAGGGGTCTAAAAATACCACATCAGTGAGTGCCCCCTCATTGCAGACCCAAGCTTAGTAGATCGACCAGCTGCCGCTTAAGTCAATTTCATCTGAAAGCAAAGTATTGTCAGACATCAAATTTACCAAGTTACCTCTTAGCAATGACGAGAAGTAAGGTTAAACAACAAGTGAGGTTCAACAAATTCACCTCCCGGTTTTAGAGAATAGAAAAAAAATAAAAGGAAAAAAACCTACATTATGCCCTTCCTAAAGGCCAAGAGAGAGAGAGAGAGGGAGGGAGGGAGGGAAGCCACCTCTAATTCATGATGGCTTCATCAATTACTGCACAATAATTTAAGACAAATACATGTAACTCAACATGTAATCTCACGCTAAAGCAGCCAAGAAGAGTCAATAGGAGAAGGGGGGGAGGGGGTGGAAGACATGTAAAAAGAAATTGAGAAAGTTGGAAGAAAAAATAAGGGCCTCATGAAGGGGAAAAAGGGCTACTATGCGCACATGGGAAAAGCAGGTTTTTCATTCTCCACTGCTCTGGAGAAGAAAACAAAATTTTCTTTTTTCCATTTTTCTCAAAAAGCCATTTCCATAGCTTAATATTTTTCTCTCATCCAAGCAAACAGGATATGAATTTACAAAAGCTATGTCCATGTTTTGCCCCCCGGATATCCAAAGAGGACCCAACATTAACTTAGCATCAGAACTCGTAGTGACTGACCAGAAGGTCCTACCTGAGATCATGTAACAGATCAAATAATTCTCTAGATCTTCTGATCACAGTTTGGTTGAACATAAAGTTTAGAGAGGGAAAAAAAGAGATCACTAGCTGAGGAAAACTAAGCTCCAGGAGATTAGCAATAGTAGATTCTCTGAATATAGAGAAACTTTAGTACAATATTTCTAATTGTGATTAGGATGGTTAAGATGAACAAAGACATTAAATAATTGTATCTGATTCCTTGACTATTATATTTCTTATAGATCACCGAACTTATAGAATTTGAAACAGCATGTGCACAGGTTCATACCATTTAACCCACTAAAATCAAAAAACTCATAAGCAGAATTAGAGCCATCACAAAAGCTAAATTTCTAAGGATGATAAAAATAAAGATAGCATGTGATACGTTCCTAAAGTTCTTAATTAATACATTATCAACAAGCTTTTACCAATGAGATTTGAATAAACTTTTTTTGAGTAACATGCTACTCTATGAATGTGCAATTAATACTAAATAACTCATTAACTTAAGAAAAGACTGAGCGATTCATACATAGCACACTAATACTAATGAATGATGATAATCCATTTTCTTTATCCAAAAATTTTCTTGACCAAAATAGCTCACGCATTGCTTTCCAAACAAAATAGATGAGAACCTGATCCAACCGAATCTTGTTAAGCTTCTGCACGGCAGATCCCTCTTTTGCTTTTTGCTGCTGTTCAGCCCTTTGACTCTCAATTTTACTGTAAAACTCATCTAGTGCAGCATCAAATGTCTCAAATTTCACGCATTCCCTTGATTTGAACTGAGTCAATAGAATGGGACAAAATTCATCATAGATCTGCCCACAGAAAAAGAATAAAAAGGTTAGACTCAATGAAAAAGAAAAATTAAGATGTCATGACATGAATTCTTAGCAGCACCAACTACCGATTATAAAAATAAACATGTATTTAACATGAAGCAATTGATCTATCTTTTGTGGGTGTGCAGTAAAAAATCACAGGGGTAAAATTAATATTCTAAGTCTCAATACCAGACCTCGTGCTAGTACATTATCTGTAGGGGTTGACATAGTGTGGTATGCCTCTGCACCAACAAATAGTAGAACCTTGGAGTACCCACAGGCCACAACACATGTACCATGTGTATTTGCAGGGGTGCACAAAGCCTCCATACTATAATTCTACCATAACAAGTTGATACGGTAAGCCCCATACTGGTGGGTACAAGTTGGTATTTAAAACCTTGGGTGAAAATGTGATCATGCTAAAAGCATGGCTGCACCTCAACTATGAATTCAATTACATGAGAAAATAAATCCTCAGTATTTAAGAAAGGTCAAAAGCTGAGAATATCCAAATTATTGCATCAACCAATTGCACCAGCATGACCACACAAAACAGCATAACATTTTTACCAGAAGCTGTTTCAATCCCAAAAAAATTGTCTGAAAGTAGATGCATGAACAATTCAAACTTGCAGAAAAGTAATGTCTGGACATGTAAAACATGAGTACAAGTACAGATTTAATGTCAACCGACAAGGAAGCATGTCCTCTGTTATAATTTAAATATTCTTGTATTTTGTATTTTAACGTAGTAGTATATGAAAGTTCTCATGGATGTGTATTTTGATGTGTTTACTTGGGAAAAATAAGACTGCATGTTATATGCCAGCCAAACGCCATTTGTTCCAGGCATTGCAGTATCAGAACCTGGCTGCAACACGTAAACAATTCTAGACCCAAGTACCCGAACATGATCAGTGAGACCTGATAGCAGACATGCAAGTCAAAGCTAAAACAGGAAAATACAAAATACTGGGGGAGGTAGTGCCATAATGTAGCAGTTCCAACTGCCTAGGATGCCAGGATATCTAGTGCATTAACAGCCTCAGATGGTGAACAATCGTCACAAGCACCAAAATATCTGATTGGAGTAGAAATAGCAGCAATGGTGGTGCAACACTGTTGATGAACATTTTGTTGTCCTACTTGGCTCAAGATTCCATGGAAAGACCAGATGCTTTATTGTAGCAACAGATGAAGCTAGCTTTAAGGGTCATGAACAGCGAAGCACATGATCAAGGTTCAAGATATTCAAACTGTCAAGCAATGTTCCCCAAACACTTGGAATGGGTGCCAGAAGTTCCTTTGTCCCCAAGCATCCAACAATTTAACCTCTAAATATTCCAACACTATTGCTTACAATCCTATACATCAAAATCCATAAAAGAAAAGGGCTAAAAGTAGCATAAGTTGACTAGTTAATAGTA
Organism: Elaeis guineensis; assembly: GCF_000442705.2. NCBI lineage: Eukaryota > Viridiplantae > Streptophyta > Magnoliopsida > Arecales > Arecaceae > Elaeis > Elaeis guineensis. Next base: position 182,363,569 of record NC_025993.2, on the reverse strand, counting down.
TTTTCAATTATAAAAACTACATGCCATTATAACATTAAAGATTAAAAAAAAAAGAAACAGATGTCATTAGAGGGTTCTTGGCAGTTTATACGTATGGTTTTTAGTAATGTCACTGAGAATTCATTAAAAAGTTAGGCCTTCAATTCTATTGGATCTAAGACAGATATACAAGCTAATTCTCACACATTCATCAATTAAATGAGCTTATAAATCTAAGCAAAAAGGGAGAGAACATAATAAGAAATAATTTGCAATCTTATTGAATTCTTGATATCTTAGTAGATAAAATTTTGTATAGACGGTAAATGCTAAGACAGGCTCTGTGCAACATCATCAGGAACCTTAATGTCAATCAGAAATAACAATAGATATACCAGAAGATATTTGCTTGGAGAGAATGAAAGATGATTATCAGGAGTTGTTAAATTGCCACCATCATCTTTCTGATCCTAGACTTTGCATACCTGTTAAATTCTAAACCTAGCAAGTGCTGTCAGCAATTATCATGCCCTTAAATTCATAAATGACAACTATCATGAAAGAGCAAGCAATTTGTACTACACTACTGAGATCAGTGACAACTTTAGTTAAACCACAGTTCACTAGCCAATTGTATCAAATTATATATTGATATGGATAAGCACACTTAGAACAACCAATTTTGATATGTCAAGCCAGCTTGATTATATAAGATATTGAAACTGGATAGCCTGAATTAGTTGTTTTCCCTTCTATCACTATCACATCATTCAAAACAAGAGCATGTGCTAATATATATGGTTGATTTTCCTTCTATCACTATCACATCATTGATCATTCAACCAAGAGTAAGCACTCGTATATATATTCCCAAGCTACAGGTCACTTGGAACTACCAGAAAGTAGGAAAGCAAAAGCAACCAATTAACCTTATCTGAAGTAGATTCTTGCAAGGGTAAAGTTTCCTTCTTCCCAATGACCTTATTTTGCATCAAAATGTATCCTTCAGGAACTATTTGACCTGAGATAACATCTGCAAGCCAGTCCTCAAAGCTGGTAACAGCTTGCACCAAAGCTTGAATGGTGGCCTCCTCTATTCTACTATCAGCATCTTTCCCAACTTTCATATTTGGAGGCAAGCCGGCATCCAATATTACATGTTCAGAAAGTGCAGGTCCATAGCTCAATGTCTCTCCAAGAATGGTCTTTAAAGTAGTTTTATTTGACTGAGTTCCAACATTACTTTTCTTATTTGATGCAGGCAACTTCTTGTTCTTACCACTAGCAGGTTCTGTGGGTTCGTCACAAGCATCACCACCAGCATCAAGAACCTCAGAAGATTCATTACCATCAGCTAACTCGAATCTAAGTGCTGCTTTTAACTTCGTAAAGTCAGTCCTTTCAAAAACACGACAGGCTTCAATTGGATAACGATGGCGTGACATAATCGCCAACCCTTTGTCATCATCTCTGCAGTAAATGAGCTTGCATTAGATGCATTGAAAGTGGATTCAAATAGAAATGCTATTTTTCTCATATAGATTAAAAGAAACTTTATGGTGCATAAATAGACAATCAATATCAAACAAAATCTGTCATGCTCACATCACAAAAGGTTGACAGCAGCCAGAGGGTCAAACATGGAAATCAGGGAAAGAAGGATTTGCAAAGGGAAATGAACACTTCCAACTTGTGAATGAAATTCAACTAGTCTAGGAACCAAAGCCAGAAACTGGAAATGCACTAAAAGAAGATCTCATCATCCTAATAACCTGGAGTTCTCTGCAACATGGAAAGTAATGAATCTTAGTAAAAGAAATTTAGTCCCCCCTTTTCTGGACAGATACACACATACAATTGCTGACCCTTTATCATCTCCTAATAAGAGAAATTTTATCCCCCTTTTTTCGGGAGACACACATGCACACACACTGGCCAACCTGTAATCGCCTACTGATAAAAGTAATTTTGTCCTCATTTTCTGGACAAACACACACACACACACACACAATCTCCAACCGTTTAACTAAGCTTGCTTTAGACACCGAAAGTGACTTCAAATCAGAAATGCTATTTTCATGTATAGATTAAAAGAAACTTTATGGTGCATAAATAGTCAATCAATATCAAAGAAAATCTGTCATGCTCACATCACAAAGTTTGACAGCTGGTCAAACATGGAAACCAGGAAAAGAAGGATTAGAAAGGGGAAATGAACAAGTTCCAATTTGTAAAGGAAATGCCAACTAGTCTAGGAACCATAGCCAGAAAATGAAAATGCACTAAAATAAGTTCTCATCATACTAATAACCTGGAGTTCTCTCCAAGTAATAAAGGTAATTTTATCCCCCTTCTTCTGGACACACACACACACACACACAAAGTTTGAGCTAAAGAACTCAAATCACCATTTTCATCACTGTATCTAGGAAGGCCAATGCCATAGCGAGCCTCTTTCAACTGTAAGAAGTACTGCTTTCTAAACCAATAAGATTTGATGGTCATATCAGTCAAAATTCATGTGCAGGTTAGAATAGAAGCAGATGAAGCCAAATTAGAGCCTCCTCTGTCTTAACTATGCATTATAATAAGTTAAGAACCAAGGCTACCAACTTAAAAACAGAAATCAGGATCAAGAAATTTGACCAAGTTTCATTAAGTTTCACACTGCCCCAAATTTTGTGCAACAATAAAAGATCAGGTAGCCCAAACAAGGTAGCCTACCATTCTCCCTCTTTGTTTAAGAAATTAGCATCTGCTACATACCACATAGATTTCAATTATCATGACTTAGATGTAAAAGAAAAAATTAACGAAATATCCTAATTAGACTATGTCAAAAGCATCATAGAACCAAAACATAAATAGCATCAAGATGAAATTGGCAATTGAGGATGTTATAATAACCTGTGCGATCGGAGAAGCGTCATGACAGTAAACTCAGAATCTGTGAGAAGAATATTTCCTTGGGCATACAGCTCCAGGATAATAAAATGAGCATTGCTACCCAGTCCAAACTGGAAAAGGACAATCTGTAGATAGAAAATCCAAGGTGGCTATTAATCAGCATAGGTGGGAATCAAAAAGCCTATAAAAACCAAAAAAAGTTGAATAACACATTGTATTGGAACTCAGAGAGCCAATTTGTTCATCCAGTTCCAAAACTAAGGAATCCAGACAGTTAATCTGATGCCATTAAATACAAGAGAAAGTAATTACACGGTCATATCCAAGTTGCCGCACATCTTCAAGTCTTCTTGTGCGGATGTGCTTCCGTAATTTAAGAGTGAATCCAGAAGGAGTTGTGTTTTTGTCCCTACAAGGAATGGTGGAAAATCCTAATAATTTCAAAGAAACTGCAATACAGTTTATTAATGAATTAACCAAGCACATAATCTTACCTGACATATTGAGTCGTGTGCAATCTGACACCACTTTCCATCAACAACAAAACCTTCTCACTCTCTCCTGACTCTGTAATGCCACTGCTGTTCATCAGCTTGAACAGATAAGTCTACAAATGCAACATCATTAGTAACAATTTAAGAAAAAAGTTAATATTAAGGACAAAATTAAACAAATATCTATGCATCCCTAAACAGGAAACGGGTGTGAATTCTAAACAAAATAATATGATTTGTCAATAGAGAACTAGGATTACTTAGTTTAATGGAGTTGCAGAATGGACAAAAATATCAATCTAAGGCACATTGTTAATGCATTAATTTTGAACTGCCAAAAGATATGTTTGAGCACTCCTCCAAAATCCAGTTCCATACTGATGAAAAGAAGTAGCCAGTTGTGTTGCATGATAGTTGAGCTGATTGCAGTGGCATAATGATCGAAGATCTACCAAATAACAGTTCCATATTATTCTAAGATATGCAAAGAGTATGAAGTTCAAGGTAAAATCATGTCCCTGAGTTGCTGACATTAATATCAAGAGTGACACTTATCTCCAATAGATTGTAGTTTCTAAAAAGGAGGAATGGATCAAACTACATAGGTATGCTCCAGCACTTCAACCAATTGCAAAAGAAAATCAAAAATTTATACTTCCAAAGGGAAGTGAAGGAGCAATCCATTGAAAGAAGCCACAACACAAAGGCAAAACTTAATCTTGAAAAATAAGCCTTTTCTTGACTTTATGGGGCCATTCTTATAAAACAAGACATGATCCGCATAGTTTGGAAATGTAATTCAACCACTTTTGCAAGTCATCAAGTCTTCAAATGGATCCAAAATCCTGACAAAGACAACTTTGGGCAAGAGAGGGCCTAGTGAACGAACCATTTTGACTTCTGAGCTTCTAGTATAAATTAGACTCAACTATAAGCTATTAGTAAGTCCTGAACAAATTCAAGCACCTAATGCAGAGGATAAATAACCTTCTAGCACTAAATAAGGCTGCGATCATCATTTTTATCCTCTCCAAGTTACACTCAAATGCTCGGATTTCTCTTTTGCAGGATTCCACAAGAAACTGAAATTCTCACATGCACCAATTTTTTACCTTGAGATATTATCAAGAAAATTCTACAGGCCTTTTTCTCTGCAACTTTAATTAATATTTTGCTTCTTGATTAAGTACAGTCGTTCTTTTTCAAAATTATGCTACTATGCTGTTAGATTCACAGCTCCAGTCTAAAAAATTCGAGAATCAAATCAAGAATTTGCCCAGAAAAAACAAAAATAAAAGCAAAAACAATGGATTTTCACTGAGATACATAGGAGGGGATTAAAGAAGAGAAACGTATTAAATTGGAGGGAAGAAGAAGAAGAAGAAATGGATAGGACGGCATTTGATCATGGGTGGGAGAGCGTTTTTTAGTTGTACCTTGGGGGGACATGGGGATTAAAGAAGGGAAACATATTGAAATTAGAGGACACAATGAAAAGAATGAATCGTATGGTATTTGGTCATTGGAGGGTTAGGGTTTTGAGTTGTTACCTTGGGGGTGATGTCGTAGACGTTGGCGCAGCGCATACCAATGAGCCGCCGGAGGCATTTTACCTCGGCGGCGACGTCGGCGGTGTTCATCCGAACCTTCACCATCTTCGCTACTCCTCCTTCTCGTCCTCTCTCCTCTCTCCTCTCTTCTCTTCTCTAATAAGCCCTCAGGGATCGCTGTATTCTTCTCCTACGGGATTTCTAGTGGCTTCGGATTCGAATAGAAACCACGAAAGGCGTTGGCGAACCGGATCGTCGAAAGGAAGGACATGTAAAAAGTAGCGGTAACTTTTTATACGAGGATGGCGGATAGCCCTGAGGGGGGTGTTCTTTTTTTTTTCGAAAAAAAAATTATATATTAGTCTCTAAAATATTTAAGTAGTAGTTTCTATATTTTTAATTTATAGTTTAATCTCTAAAATCTAGGCCCTAGATGATAAATTTACATCTTCTGTTTCTTTTGCTTATATTCTCTTAACAGAGTGAAATTTCTATGTTCAGGATATTTTTGCTGCTGGTCCCATGCTTGATCTGTCAATCAACTCTTTACATTTATGCTTTTTATTTATATTTATATTTAAATATTGATTTCTATATTTTTGTATTTACATTTTTAATCTATAAAGCATGCGTCCTCAGGTTAACTACATGACAAATAAATATCTTTTCTATAGTTTTGCTTAAATCCCTATCTTTTTTATATTTTTGCTCCTTCCACTTAATCAACTCTTTAACTTATTCCTCATGGTCATGGATCCCCTACTGGTCAAGTCTCGAACAAGAAAAAGGCACAGTGAGTAAAAGCATACCAAGTTTCAAACCTTATTTGCAATTAACAATGATATTCTTGTCCTTTTACAATCTTGGTTAAACTTACAAAAGCCTCTCTCCACAAAAACTAAGGAAATGTTTTGTTTGTATAAACTAAAACAGTAACTTTACAAAAAATTCTCATACAATATAAAGAGATAGAAAATAATATGTAAATATGAAATGTTTTAGGGATTAGTTAAGAAAAAACCCCATTTTCATGTTTGGTGCCGTAAGAACTCCAAATAGTGCTATTTCTATGAATAGATTATTTAACATTTCTAGCAAACTGATAGATAATTTGGATACAATCATGATTATTCATATATTGGATTACAATCATGATACATTATATCTCATAAAAATACATGGATGTCATGCCACATGAGGCATGCTCAATCAAGACGGTCATGCCATACACAGATGGTCTTGATTGATTGACTGGCTCTTCCTAATTCAATCGTACACTAGAGAGGATTTAAACTTTAGGTATAGCTATTTTTAGACTTCGTAAAAATCATCCTTATAATTCATGATTGTACATTATGGAATTGCTCTGTTTTTTTTTTGTAGAGTATTAAAATGCTCTTTAATGTACCATATTGTGACTTTGTTTTGAATTCAGTTATTTGATCTTATGATTTTGAGCAACCCCACTGTTTAGAAGCGATATTTTCTTCACTGTTCATCAAGTCTCATCGTAAAGGGGATAAACGCAAAACTGATCCAACATAGAAAACTGCTTCAAATAGTTCTCTCTTTTGTCCCAACCCAAGCAGCCAATCTTCACCCCTTTCCATCCATGGACTCCTCATTCTTTAATACTTAACTTCGAAAGTTTATCAACGCCATTGACCTATGAAAACAGAGTTAGAAAGGCCTTCTACCATTTCCTACTTGATATCTGTGTCTCTTTAGCTCGGCATGCCTTCCCATCTTACTCTCGATATTTGCTTGTACCGATTGTAATACATCTTTATGTGGTGCACCACTACTTGGGCATCACAGTGTATTGACATGGTGATTGCGTATTATGAACTTGACGAATATACTAATAAGGGAGTATATGTTTCTGGATGAAGGCTGTTGCACAGATTTTCTTGGGGATATGTTCTCTCACAATTGGATGTTATGCATATTCTATTTGATTCATTTAATGCTCGCATTCTTTTGCAGAATGTTTATGCATCTGTGTGAAGTAATTAAAAGATAGTACAAAGTTGCTGCTTCTTAGAAACACAGCATAATTTTCCTCACAAGGTTAATCCAGCACATGCATGCATTTGTAAAACAGCATTTAATATCACACGTAGTTCTTGGGCTTCTTGCATAGTCATATTGGTGCTGAGCATACAACTAAATCATAAATTGTCATTGAATCAGTATAAAAGCTAGGTTATCTTGTTGATTGCACTGCCTTTGTCAGCTTGTGTTCCACCATAAGATAAAACATCAAATAAATACTAGAATTCAGGCGTTTACTACTTAAAAAAAAAAGAAGATGTTCAGCCTGAAATATTCGAGAATCTGAATGATGCAAGTATTTCCATTATAGGCTCAAGCAACTACAATGCTAGTCTAAATAATAATCAGATGAATATTGCAAATGCCAAATCATGGCTGCAATGGATGCCGTAGTGGGATGATGACAAAATAACATGTTGACACCTTAATTCCTATGTGCGCCTATATTATCTATACATGTGTATCTACATGCATACATGGTTAATTAATCAATCAATTAAATTAAGTTCATTTACTTCTTAACTGCCTAGCAGATTAATTTTGTTATCAAAGTTTGCCAGCCACATCTATTGCTCGGTTGACATGCTTTAGTTGCCTCAACAGTACCATTCAACCGAAACAAAACCAAAATCACAAGTTGCGTTTATGCTTTTCATTAGTGCAAAAACAGGATCTCTGTGAATAAAGTGGTTTGTCATATGTAGATTGTAGAGTGGTAAATTTCTCGATGGTGATCCTTCAGATGATAGGATTTAAAGTGATTAATTTTTTTGCGATCAGTATTTGATGTATGCTCTTCTCAATGGTTAAGGGCGGGGAAAGTTTCAGCACGCCTCCCCTTATCCTACTACGTTTTAAGCTTTGTAAATGTTGAAGCTTATGATTCTATCAGATTTCACTTTTTTTTGGTGTAATTATTCATCTCGTTATCTTCTTTACTCGCTTCAAAGCTTGGAGGTTCCACACGCTGACCTCATCCCAGTCATAATTAAACTAATCACAGAAGTTCAAACATTGTTTCAAATCTCATTTTCACTGGTTTCTGGAATGCCTGTTTATTCTTATTTGCCGCATACATATGGATGTGTATTTAAAGTTCTACCGATACATGCTTCTGCTTGGGAGCTCCAGATACCAAGAAATAGATCCAGCAATTTGTTTCACAAACTCTAGCCTCTCGATTTACATCATTTGGAAAAGCAGGAGAACAAGGTAGCGCATATTGACATTCCTCTAATAAAGAGCCAAAAGTCTGTTTATTATTATTATTTTGTTATTTTTTTTGTTTCCTTGAACTTGGAAACTTGAGCAGGATCAGGATAACATTATACAAGTCTCAGTCTCGTACCATGAGCAAACTCAGTACATATTAAAGTATTGTTTCAGTTTTACAAATGGAGCCAAGGAAACATCTAAAATTTCGATATCTATTCTTAAATATTACAATTTCACAGGACCCAAAAATCTGTACACCTGCATGGTAAATTGTCTCAATATTTCAAATATTTACAGGTTCGTCACATTACTTGCTTGTCTCTGCATGTTCTGAGCTCTTGAAGATGCAGCCCTGCCACAAGTTCCGTATGTTGGCCACTTAATCTGACCATGAAGATTCCAATGGAAAAGAAAAAGGCCCTACTGGGCCGGGTCATCAGCACAATCATCTAAAGACATACAGCCTTGATCCAAGCAGCGATCATCAACTCAAATCAAAACCAGCATCTGCACTTATCGCATACATCAATTTGGTCTGCATTTGTTCTTTACTGTACAGCCATCGTTGACCAATCCATCAAGAGACAGGAAGGAAGAACATTGTTAGCAGAATGGATATGAACTTAATACATAAGCAGGACACTTAAGTCGTCTTTTGCACACCATATGACCAAAAAAAGCCGTCTCCTCAAAATATTAGCAAACCTATTATGGTTTTTGCACAGGAATTTGAGTTTCTTTTTTTGGTAGGCAAAAAAAAAAAAAAAAAAACAACACAGAGCGTGCAACTCTTTAATGTGGAATGTGGACAAAAGGTTGAGAATCTTTCAAGCAATAGCTGGAGGTAACACTGGTTGGCTGGTTTACCAAATTCACCACCACGACAAGAACGAATGTAATATCAACCTTGTTTTCCTTTACTTCCTTTTTCTTAAAAAAAAAAAAAAAAAGGAAAGAACTGGGAGGGGTAGATTCTCCATGCTTTGTGTATCCAACCACCACCTAGGGCCTAGGCCAGAGCCCAAGAATCCCAGGTAGACCAAGCCACTGCTCGTGGATCATATTCGGAGGTCAAAGCAAGGATGGACAGCCTTCCAATCAGAGCCCTGCCCCTCACCACAAGTGTCGAGGTTTGCACCATCCAAACCAAGTTAGCCTTGTTTTTCTTAACCAACAATGAAGCCGAGAAAACATGAGCGCTCCCTCCCAGGTCAACTGTTCATGCCACCACCATGATTACATTCCCATGTGCATGGACTCAACTTACCCCACCCACATCTAGGCTAGCGTCCAAGCCTCCAGGCAGACCAAGCCACTGCTCGCAGATCCGTGATTTAAATATTTGAGGTTCACAGCGAGGATCGACGCCCTTCACCACTGAACCCCCCACTCCTTGCCACAAGTGGTAAGGGTTGTACAATCTGAACCAAGGATTCATGGTTAAGCTTCCTTTTTCTTGACCAACAACAAGGGTTGAGAAAAGATAACCCCTCCCCCGGTCAACTGTTCATGCCACCACCAGGATTAGGTTCCCAATGTGCATAAAGTCACCTTGACTCCTCTTCCCCACCCCCACCACACCCCCACCACACCCCAACAAAAAAAAAAAAAAATGAAGAAGAAGAAGAAGAAAACACATTTCTACTTAAGCTGAGTGAAGTGAGTTTTTTTAATTCCAAATTCAGGTTATAAACTATTTTACAGCATCCCCTGGTTATTTCCTTTCTAAGATGAGCAATATAAGTTGCTACATCCCTGCAATTTGTTTTCTCAAGTTCTCTTTTGCAACAACAATATTAGGAAATCATTGCAACCACAAAGGGAGTTTCGAAATGACTATGAATATGTAAGTTTATTGGATTGAGACTGTTTATTCGGGCACCTTAGAAGAAACAAACGACCATGAACTTGGACAGGTAATGGGAAACATCAGGCAAAACTAGAAAGAAGATATCTGAAATGAGAATAATATGTTTGTGTCTCAGACAGGTTGGGTATAATAGGATTCCACATCTGTAAGATGTTCATCTAGAACAGGCTAGCTCTGAGAATGTAAATACAAAAACAGTTGTAAGTGGAGTATAAATCATATAAAAAATTCCAACTTAGATAAAGAATTGCTTTATTATAATTATCTAAAATACTTAGTAACGATGTTCCAACTCTAGCATATGAAACATTACTGAATACTGGTAGTGTTGTGTAAGCTGATGATAATGAACAAAGTAATTTCAAGGTACTCAGGTATGCAGGAAGCTGAGCATCATTGAACAGTTGTCCTTTTAATTAAGACAATTTACTTACTTTTTATATGGTGGGAGCTTCAGCAGGTTCATGCAAGTGGCTGATGTCGGTAAACGATCAAGATCCTCTTCAGAAACATTCAGAGGAGCAGCCCTACAATTAACAAAAGCCCAATCAGGATCAAAAGTCAATACTAATACCAGCATAAAAAAAAATTAAAAGAGTAACAAAACAAACCTCTGTATGCAGAATTGTGGTTCAAGATACTTAAATCCAAGAAGTGGTCCACGAGAACATCCGGTTACAAACCTGCAAGATTTTTCCATGAAAAATGGTGTAGCTTATCGAAGATCAAAATGATCTGCCAACAATCATCGCAGGCAAGCTGAAGGTGACAAGCTTATAAACTAGCATAACTTGTATTGTCAGCAAAAAAAACAGCTGTTGTAACATTTCTTTATGGGACAATTTTCAGAATGTCAAGTTAAAAGGCTAGTAACTGGCAGGAAGAAGTATATATCTTGCAAAATGTGACAAAACTATATGGGTCTATAAGAAAATAGAGAAGAACTAATACCATATTATTAAACCCAGACTGGGGACTGACCCAGATATGGGGCTGGATCACCGTTTCACTAATGTGACCACCAGGTCAATAGGTCAAACCATTATTATGTTAAAATATATTAAAAAGTTTTAAAATATAGAATAGTTGTATACAAACATCAAAAAATTATGCATAACTTAATAAATCATCTACTTTAAATACTACTCTTCAGATCACATGGATCTACAACCTAGACTACTCTTTGATCACAGCATACATAGAAAATAATCATAATCATCTAATCTAAAAAAAAACTGTAAAAAATTATTATAACATAGGGAAATATGCAGAATATATTATTTTTATTATTATAAATAGTAAAATTCTGAGAATATCCGAAAATAAAATGAAGTATATCTTAACTTTTCACCAAAAGAAAAAAGTTTTTTTTTTTTTTATAAAAAAGGTTTGATTATGAGAACATTACAATCTATTTATAGGCTATAGTAGGTTCATCTAACCACACACACATATAAATAATGACCATATTACAGTATTAAATGCTGTCTAAGTGGATGAGTGATTCCCAAGTGTATAAGAGATGAGGAGATTGAATCTCCACTCAAGCATTTGTTTTCCAATTCTCTGATTTCTTAGAGTCCAGTTCACACAGTTTTTTTAAATGGCCAGGTCACTAGTTTTCACAAAAGCTGTCCAGTACAACCCAGCGTTCCAAAGGTCAATTACATTTCTGGTCCAGTTTTCCACATGGCCAGCTCGCTGGTTTTCACGGTACCCAGTTCAATCCTGTTTTCAAAAGGTCAATTACATTTCCAGAATTGGCCGAGTGGAATATTGGGCAAACCACTCTAAGCAATCAGAGAATTGAAAAAGAATAATTCTCAAGTGGATATTTGATCTCCTGATCTCTCATACACTTAAGAACCGCTCTAACTGTACCCAGTAAGTCGCCAGTTCACCAGTTTTCTGGTCCAACAGGCCAATCCAGTCTGGTTTTAATAACTATGACTAAGATGATGCATATTCACCAGATATTTAGTGGCACTCTTTGAAATTTTACTCTCCTTCCAACAGAAAAAATGCTTGAAAAAGAGCAGTTCATCCCAGTAGATGAGAAAAATCTACAAGGAACTTATCCAACCATGATGCAGATCAACTAATTCTTATTATACCTGCTATATAATTACCGAAATGAAATATCTGATTAACTTTTTACCCACATTTTGATCTATTCATCAAGAGGCATGAGCATTTGAACTCTTGCTGAGAACTTCAGTTGCTACTAGCTGATACATGCATAACTTTTCTTAAGATGAACTTTTTACCGGACTAGAAAAATGGAAGCCTTGCAGGAAAGCTATGATGAACAAACAAATGTACTACTTGTGTGTGTGTGTGTGTGCGCGCGCGCGTACACACATATATATACATAATAATAACAAGGCCAGTTTGTGTGCATGCATGCATTGGAGCACAGGCATGGCTTGTCAATGCGCAAATATTGTGTGCATGTATCTTTTTTTTTTTTTGATAATAATGTTTTGTGCATGTATAAAATGGTGAAAAAGGCTCACTTAAGAAATTTCTTCTGATACTCCAAAGAAAAGCTTTTGAGTACTTCCCAGAACATCTCAATTACATGGTGATGCTGCAAAGGTGAACACTGTCAAAATAATAGCATTGAACAGCATACAGATACTATACTGAACAAGAAAAGACATTCATACTCCAACAGAATGATTTATATTTCGCTCTTGCCCATCAACCAAGAAGAAAATCAACAGCACTTGTACTGGTCTAGTTAATTAAAGCATAACCAGCACCCTTGGGATGCAAGATCCTAGTCTCCACTTGTTTGTCGGTGTCATCAAATAGAGAATATTGTATTACAAGTCATGCACGTAACAGAAAGCAAACTTCAACATGCTTGACTGAGCGCATATAAAACCATAATGAATAGTAGACAAGATAACATGCATATTCAAATAAACAAGTATATCAACATTACCCGATTATTTGATACAAATTGTCAACCAAATATAGTTAGGCGATAGGACAATGTTCTAGCACAAAGTTAGAGATCATGAAAGTGGAAAAGACAGAAATGGGAAACCAGACAAGGTTTTGATGTCAGGCCAGGATGATTATAACTTAACGGCATCCAAGAATGCCTAAGGCAGACTACTTGGTGGTCCAGAAGCATCATATCAATTTATTTGTTATCGACTTGGATTGAATGTTCAGATGATTGACAATGAGGCGGCCCTGAACAAATTAAGCTGTGTTCAACAACTACATTTTTGTCAGTGTAAGCATGCATTGTGGTCTCAAACATGCTATCCCATGAAAACCAGCAAGCAATATTGGCCCATAACATTATTAGTCGCAACCCGCAATTATTTTGGTTCCAAAGTATGCAGTTTGGTGGTATTACTAAATTGGCGAAACATTACATTGGTTTGTTCATGAATGAAACATGAACTACTTGTATGCTCACATTCTAAAATAGAGGAAAGCCCATACTTTTTAGTTGTGAGAACCTTCCCTTCACTATAAAGAGTGTAACAATCCAATTCTAAACCAAAATTGAGCCAGAGCAACTTTATTGTCCCTTGATCAGGTCATTGCTACCAGAGCTTCATCAGTCTCATTACATATGATCTGAAAAATCCTTCTCCCCCACAGCCCCCCCCCCCCACCCAAAAAAAAAAAAACCTTTTGCACCATATTGCAATATTGCAATCTAGTGCTGTTTCTTAATGACATATCTTTATGAATATTACATTGATAACATAATTGCTTTCTGAAGATTGAAATAAAAATACCAAAATATTACCAGTTAGAATTTTTCAACTGCTTTCTTTTTATCTGATTATTCTAGACGTTCCCAAAAAAAACTAAATACATTGTTCCCCTGCATGTCCCAGTAACTCCTTTTTTTGCTTTTTGTCAGGTCAGGCACTTGGATATGTCTCTAATACTGATTTTCTCACATCTGTGTCCATGTGATGCTGAATCAAACTTCTCTTATAGGAAAAGAAAGTAATAACAACTTTGCAAGCTTCCAAAGGATATGCCTTATGCAACAAATGATAAACAAGAAAATAACACACTGCTGGGTAATAGCTGCCAAAATAACGAACACTATGATGCAGACTATGAAGCACGGACATGGATACATGATACGAATATGACACAGTACTGATGGGCTAACATGCCAAATCTTGAAAAAAAATAAGACAAAAGGGGCTGGGATATGATAGTAAATAAATACATCTTTCTCCTTAATATCTATGTAAAAAGCATTCATAAAGTATAACAGGTTATTACAATGAGAACAAGAGCATCAAAACTTTAAAAACAAAGGCCTGCTTGCTATCGCTTTTGTTTCCTGTTTTTGTTTCAAAACTAGATTAAGAAGATATATATGATGAAACACTTCTTTTTTTTCAGATCATTTGCAAACCTTCAGATTTTTGGTAACAAAGATCTATAGCTTTCAAAAAATGGGAAAATAAATGCAAGGAATGGCAAAAAAAATTTCACACAAATGCTATTGTCAACATCAGTCTCCATGTGACAAAAATGAAAAAATAAAAAACAACAATGCCAAAAAGGAACATTCGATATTAAAAGATCGATGCTCATCCAAGTGCCAAGGCAGGGGGTTTTTTTTGGGTGGGGGGGTGAGGGCAGGAATCATCGAAAGGAGGGGTACCCCTTCCCCTCATATTTAGGGAGGTCTCGGAAACAAGATTTCCAAAACCGGTACCGGCAGTCGTATCGACCGACCGACGGTACGGTATACTACGGTTCCGTACCGTACCAGACCAACGTGAACCGACGAAGGCAAAGGAAACGAAAGAGAGAGAAAGAGAGAGAGAGAGAGAGGAAGAAAGAAAAGAGAGGGGAAGGAGTTGGATGGGCCGCCGAACGGCGCAGTCCACGCGCGCAGCGCCCTGTTTCACGGGCTTTTTAAAAAAAACAGAAACTTAAGTGAAGCCGGCAAACCAAAACAGAAACTTAAGTGAAGCCGGCAAATGGTTTGCCGGCTTCACTGTTTAATAGCTTTTTCTAAAAAAAATTCAAAAAAATGAAGCCAGCAATCTGATTGCCAACTCCACCTAATTTTTTTAAAAAAAAATCATGAAGTCGGCAGCATATGTTAAAATCAAAAAAAAATCCGAAACGGGGGCGAACCCCTATTTCAAAAAAAAAAGAAGGGGGTGGAGCCGCAGAGGCCCTCCTCCCACTTGACCGCCCTCAGGTCAATCGGCGTGGGCTCGCTGGCCACCGGGGACCTTGCGACGGAGGCGCCATCCATCCGATACATCGCCCCCCTCACCTGAGCTCTCTTTTTCTTTCTCGCTCTTGTAAAAGCCCTATCGGGCGATAACCGGACCGCGGAAGCCCTCCGATGACCACAGCAAGCCACCGCCGGCCTACGGTGGCTAGGGTTTCCCTCCCTCTCCTCCTCTCTCTCTCTCTCTTTCTCTTTCTCACTTTCCCTCTCTTTCCCTCTCCCTCCTCCGGTATACCGGTTTTGCCGGCCAAACCATGCCGATTCTGCACCGGTCCGGTATGATACAAGGTGTACCGATTGGTTCAGCACAGTACGAAAAACCATGCTTAGAAGTATCTTGAATTTTTTTAAAAATTTTAAAAAATACATGGTTAAAAAATAAGTGCCCCGCACATATCCTGACCATATACAACAAGTATCTATCCAGTATGCTATCATATATGAGCATCGCATGCAATTTGAAGTATCTGTAAAATCTAGGTTGAGGTCATTGAGCTGAAAATCAGAACCGGCACATCACGTTTGAACTGGCATCATCATAACATCTGCTAACTCATGAGATAGTTATCATAAGCAAAACAGAATATAATTACACATAAAGCACAATGGCATTTAGCCTTCCAAAGTAGCATGCTCTCATGACCAAGTCCAGACTATAGATCACCAGCCATTTTTATATTCAGTGATGTAAAACTTACTGGATGATAGCCACCACTATAATGGGCATTGGAGCGTAGATCATCAATATCCATGCTTTCTAGCGAGCCTGATATAAGAAGCTGTTAAAAAGAAAATCAATATAAGACCAGTAAACTCATTTCCTTATACAACATGAACAGTAAAGGTCTTGACAACAGAAATATTACAAACAAGATTAACTATGATGCAGCTGGAAAAAGAGCGAAGTAGCAAACTGATTCCTCCAGCAGCCATACATTAGGTAAAATTAAGCATTGCTAATGTGATTCACTAAACACAATTACACTTAGACTGAATTTATCAGAAAAAAGGGGGTAGGGTCATGACACAACTTCCATCCACCAAAGAGCGGCTCCTCTGTAGAAGGAAGAGGGGGCAAAGCGGTGCTTATATATGACGGATGAATGCCAAGTGTACTTTTTAATATACCTCTTCTTCTTTTTTTTTGCTTCTTAATAGGGAAAAGATGGATTTTCAAATCAGAAAATAGAAAAGCAAAAAAAAAAAAAAAGTCTTTAGATATAAAAGTAATTTGTTCATGACCTTGGAAAGTTCCAAATGTCTCTGGCCTTCCAATATATTCTATGATTATTCTCAAGATTCGTATGCAGATGAATACTATTTTCAAGCTTGTTTCATAGTTTGCCAAAAATTTTACCATTTCATCTAACATGAATCTTTAACCCTTTATTCTCTCTCGAAGTTTCTTAGTTATACTATTATCTTCAACTGTTATTTAAACTTTGCCAGAAAGTTACAAGTAGATGCCCAAGAAGATGAAAATTGGATTGAAGTTCAAGTGGGAGTAGCTGGGTCTCAAGGTAGATTTTAGTTGGAAACTCAGTCTCAAAAGGGGGTTATTTCTTGGGTTGTTCAAACTTCAAAGTTCGATATGATCCTTTTTTTCAGCTGACTAAAAGTGATTATATAAAGTAAGAGTGCTCATGATGGTACAACAATAATGCTGGTCCTACAGTAAGAAATTTAATAATATTGTTGTTTGCCAGCACATGTTTATCATCCAAGTTAAAACGATACATAAGAGAATACTTCCATCACTTGATGTGGTGCTGTGCGAGATCCAGAAAGACTCTTGCGATACTATTACTAGTATGGCCACTTAATCATGTTGCTATGATTTATATGCATTAACTTGATGATTTGAGGATCTTGGCATATAAATGATGTTGTCTCTACGCATCTATCAGTTTGCATGGTCTATTCCTCACAACTTACTTTATCATCTAGACCTCAAAGTTGTTGATTTAATTATGATAAAAAGTAATTTTTTATATTAGTTCATCTACAAACTGATTATACGGTGCACTCAGAAATCTGATTATCATTATTAGCAGCAACATGCATGCACCAGTTAATTTAAAGAAAGGATTGTTAGATGGGCTAGCCGTATCAAAACATATTAGTTATTGATCAATAGAAATAAAAATATAAGCCAAACAACCAAGGAAGGAAGTACCGAAACCGGCATCCATGCCGATTGGCTGGCAGAACAGTATGGTATGCCTTGTGCCGTGCCATCCTAGCATGAACTGATAGGCAAAACCAGAAGGGAGGGGGAGAGGAAGAAGAAGAGAGAGAGTAAGAGACAGACAAAGAGTGGGAGAGGAAGAGAGAGCAAGTGAGGGAGGGAAGGAGAAGGTGGCGGCTAGAACAAGGGTGAGGGAGGGGGACTTTTGAAACCCTCTCTCCTCCATGAGTTGGAACATTAGCAGAGCCCCTATTTAGAAACAAAATAGAGGATTCCACTCCTTTTTATATTTTTCTTTTGAATTGTTCAAGTGAAGTCCAGCCACTGCTGACTTCACTTAAAAAATTTCCAATAAAAAAATAACAAGTGAAATCGATAGTGGCCTACCGACTTCACTTTAAAAAATTCAAAAAAATATGTACATAAAAAGGGGTAGAAGCCCTTGTTTCATTTCAAAGCAAGGGCTCCACCCCCATTCCAACGCACATAAGAGAAAGGGCTTCGAAAGCCCTCTCTCCCCCCTCCCTTGCCCCTGTTCCAGCCACCCTCCCTCCCCCACACACACACTCTCTCTCTCACTTCCTCCCCCTCCCCTTCTGATGGTTTCTCAATCTAGAGGCCGCAACCATCTCGGTTCGCCACCAATATAGTTCAGTACCCCCCCTCCCTCGCCCCTATTCCAACCACTCACTCTACCTCCCTCCCTCTCTCTCTCTCACTTCCTCTCTCTCTTTCTCCCTCTCCCCTTCTGAAGGTTTCTCAATCAAGAGGGTGAAACCATCTCGATTCGCCACCGGTATAGTTCAATACCCCCGAATCAAACGATTCCACCAATGTTGCAAAATACAAATATACTTTATATTCCTTAGCATTTTCAAAAATCCCATTAAACAAGTATTATGGAAATATATTCTTGAGAAGTGGATCAGAAGAAGAGTTCAACCATTATTGATAAGAACAAGAAAGCATGCTTAACATGCAAAGCTTAGCCCTTTCTAATAAGAGCAGCTCTATGCATCAAGTTATAAATCAAAGATCTTTGAGAATGTTTTGTAACTAGCTTATAACTTAAAATGAGTTCTATATGTAACTACAAATAAACTGGTTAAAGGGGCAGTCGACCTCACTTAAAAATCGCAAAATAAATCCCCCTGGCGCTAATCGAAATAGGGGAATCAAGGAATGAAGCCCTCTTCCGACCCTCCCCACTGTCCCCAATCATCGTCCGGTCTCCTTAGCACTCCCCCTCCCTTTCTGTCCCTCCCTCTATCTCTTTTCCTCTCTCTCCTTCTCCCTCTCCCCCTTTCTCTCGATTTCTTAAATTAAATGATGGAATCATGCCAGTCCACCCTCGATACGGCTAAGTACGCCCTAAATCAAAAAATTTCGTACCGACCCGAACCAATCGGTACACCTTATATCGAGCCGGACCGACAAAGAACCAGGACAGTTCAGCCAAAGAAAGCGATATATCAGAGGAGAGACAAAAATAGATGGAAAGAGAGAGAGAGGAGAGGGAGAGAGAGCAGACGCTGCCCGAGGCCAGCGGTGGCCCACTATGGTCGCCGGAGGGCCGTGGAAGCCTTCGCAGCTCAACTGTCGTCCGATGGAGCTTTTAAACGAGCAAAAAAAAGAGAGAAAGAGGGAGAGCGATGTATCGGAGGGAAGCACAGCCGACGGAGGGGCCGCCGGAGTTTGCTGGCTGGTTGTCACCAAGCGGTAGAAACCATGCGAGCAGAGCTGCGGGCGCAAAACAAGAGCAACAGCCCCTGTTCCTTCATCGCATTTTTTTAGAACAGTAAAGCCAGCAATGGGCAATTGCCAGCTTCATGCTTTTCCAGATTTTTAAAAAAAATATCCATGAAACAGGGACATCACCCTTGTTTCATGCCCACGGCATCGCACGCATGGAGTGCGGCATCCGACGATCACGACGGCCAACCGACAGCCTCTCCGATGGCTTCCCCTCCCTCCTTTTGTTTCTTCCCCCCCTCTATTTCTCTCTCTCTCTCTCTCTTCCTCCTCCCAATACGCTTTCTTTGCCTGTGTCGGTTCACGCCGGTCCAATCCGATACCGATCTGTACCGCCGACCGGCCGGTATGAATTCCAATACCAAGTCCGCGAATCTTGCCCTGAATGAGGCAATTTGGGACAGTACAAAGCAAACCATGTTAAGGAATTTATTAGACTAATTCTTATCAAGGATTCTACAGAAATGACATAAAAAAGCACACTACATAGTTCAAATAGGAATACACATAATATATAGGTACAATAGACTGCAACTCCCATTTCTAAAGCTATGACATATATAGTACCAGAGGAGTTGTGTGATATGTTGAACTATCAAAAGATGATATACCCAAAAAAAAAATGAAAACCATAATTTTTTTAAAAAAAACAGCCTAAGGAAGATGATGCACAAAGTGAACTCTAAATGGAGCCGTAACATGGGCCAACCAAAAGAATAGCAGTATTACACCTAGAATTTGCATCATTATCCCCACAGTCAAGAGAAAAGTCTCAGCCTATCAATTTGGGATCAATAATATTAATCCTTAACCCCCACAGGAATATTATCAGATGTTAAAGATAGAGGAACATACGTACTCATAAATCTGCAAATAATCAGAGTCCACAGACAACTTTACCTGAATTTCATGTTCATTGAACATTTCAATCCACTCTTTCTGAATAAGTTGTTCAAACCCCCGCAAAAAATGTGAACTTTGATGGCGAATCTGCAGATGGGAATGAAGCAAAATATAAAACATATGAGCCTGTGTAATACATGGCCAGAAAAGAAACTTGCAATAGATGATTGTACCTGATAATTTAGTCGATGATTAGAAATAAGATGAATAAACTGAATAACATTATCATTAGTGACACGTTTCTCTTTCCCACCAGGAAGTAGCTCCTCCTCTCTTTGTTCTCCATATTCATTGGTTACAATAACAAAATATAGTTCAAGTTCTGAAATATCACCTTCATAATGCTGTGCATAAAATCGACAATTTGTGAATATAAATGGAAAAATAATAAGTTAAACAAAACCTTTCGAACATGTAACATGGAGTAATCATGCTCAAATGTAATCAAATGTCTTTTACACTAGCAGCAATTGATTTCAGACAGGGAATACACAGAGAAGACTATGAAAATAGTTTAATTGGATAGTATCCCATCCCATGTATAATAAATTCACCAAAGAGTAAGTTGGCCTTCAACCACCATAACATCACATGCTCGAATCTATCATATACGCATATATAGACACGCATGCGCATATGTATATGAATATTCATGCATATCATATGTACACATATATGAACGTATCAGAACAATCTAGGGCAGCAAATGGATCAGATGATATGGTATATCGGCATTTGTATCCATGTCTTCTGAACAAAAATAAATATGGACATAAATATTAAATGGATACTAAAATTAATATCCATATTAGTTATATCCAACTTTTGCAAAACCAACCCAAACCACCCAGTTCAAGGCGTATCAAGCTGAATCGGTGCAAAATCAGGTCAGTTTGCTAATTAGTTCAGGATTTGGTCCAAACTGATTCGAACGAATGGAACCACCTAGTTCTACTCAGTTCGAGTCAATTCCAAGCACTCCTGTGAGTGCAAATTGACAAGATGTCTCAGCCTTTATGCTTTCTTTTCTCCTAAGAATGTGAAGGGAAGGGCAAAAAGGTGAGGAAAATCAGCGCCAAGGAGATTTTTTGTCGTTTTGAGCCCCAATCCAGACCAAGATCATCCCCCTCCTTTTCATTCTTCTCTCTTTATTTTCTTTTTATGCCTAAAATAAGCCAAAAAATGGTCAAATAAGGAAAAATAAAGCCAAAGTTTTGTAATTTCGAACAATTTCATGCTATGTTGTGTATTGTCTCCAATTATGAAAAAGATCCTAATGTCTACAATTGGCATGGATACTCCATGAGGGACTAGATGTTGGTATGTTTTGTCATTCAAATCAATCTGAGATTTGTATTTTCAAGCCAAAAACTATGCATGGTCTATTTTTATTTATTACAATTGCATCCATCAAGCAATCACATGGTCTCCCAAAACCAATATAAAAGAAAATAGTATCAAAACAATCTTAAAAATATTTTCAAGATCCCTAAACAGCTAAATCTTAAAATAACATAATATACGAAACAAATGTGTACCATGTGTCGATATGATGCGGTAAGATACCATATCAACCTGGCACCAGACTAGCACAGTAACTGATACCCAGATTGCATACCTTAATTATATTCATATTTTTCTATCCAAATATGCATATAAGTTGAATGTTATTAATACAAAAAAGATCAGATTTTTTTCAAAATTCAATAATGAAAGCTAACATTAGTTATATAATCATAAAGGATGGGAACAGAAACCACTATCCAAAGTGCATGTAACTAAAGGTATAGTTATTAAACCTGCACAGAGACCAATCTAATCAAGATCCAGGTCAATGGTCCAACAAGTTTTTTTTTTTCCAATTAAACTTCTAAAAATCAAAAATTTTTTAAAATATAAATATATCAATAAATTTTACTCTTTAATTGCAGCATAAATAAAAGACAAACATAAATTATCTATTTTTAGAAAGCTTGTAAAAAATTTATGTACAAATGCAGGAACGCATAGAAGTTATTAATATTAAAAAAAATTAATAACAGAAGTTCTAAAATATCATAAAGAATAAAATAAAATACACACATCTTTTGTCTTTTAGAAAAGAGAAAAGAATTTATCTTATAAAAAAATAAAGATTAAATATGAAATATCACAACATATCATTCTTCATACGTATATGTTCGAGTTCTTATAATTATCTTTGGATGCAAAACTCAACTACATAAAGTCATCTGCCTCTATAAAGGAATGAAATGGCAAATACTCAAAGATATAAAGCTGGAGCCAGTTCCCAATGTTTTGTTAAAAACATAAAACAATGAAATTCAATATTACAGTCAGACATCTTAAACATGAAGGCCTATATCTTATAACATTGATCTATAGTTTAAATTCAAAAGTAAATGAACAATTATATACCCATCAAAAATTAAGCAAAAGGCCACTAGACAGAAAATTTTTACCTTTAAAAAGAGAAGATGCCGATACAATTCTGGATCAAGCGAAGGCAAGTCATGCAAGTAGTTATGCCTAATTGACATTGGCAAATATTAGTTTTAAAGGGGACTATGAAATAACAAACATACAACCAAAATGACAAGCTAAACTATCATACAGGCAACGGCTGTCAATAAAATATTACAAAAAATATATTTACATAAATAAATATCATGACTCCATCCGTTGATTTAGTTACTTCAGAGTGTGTAAAATGCTTCTTCATTAGTACCCTAAAAAATTCAAGAAGGACAAATGTACTTTATAATTTTTCTTATTGTTATCTAAACCAACACCACTGAAACCATATGCTCAAGCAATAATCAACAGATAATGTTCAGCATCATTCTGAACATTGTTGTCTAAAACTTTATTTCAAAATTTATTTTCTTTTTTATTTTCTAAAAAGACCTTAATGAAACTATCAAAATTGGAATAGGATCTAATAAAATGCACTGGTCCAAGATTGAACCCATTCCCATGTCTATTGCACCCATGATTTCATAACTTAATTAGATAAAGCTGCAGGGTCATGTTAGCCAAATCTTTTAAGGTCTTCAAAATGAAAACTATGACACCATGTACCTTAGATATGTTAACATGTAATGATAGGTCATTTATAGTGTCCAAACCTTAATGTGCTTCCCATGTTAGACTATATGCTACATTTTTTTTTTTTACTTCTGATTATGAATAAAATAGAGTTAGGGAAACTTAGTAACCGTATCTTCACATGGACCAATAGACCAATATATTCATTAAAAGGATAATCCTAGTAAATAAATAAAATAAACCTTTCACAGAACTTCATTTATTTAAGAAAAAGGAAGTCTTTTAAAAGAACAAGAGATGGACTAGAAATACACATAAATTTGAAGCACATGCAACCTTACTTTCGTTTGAATTTGCTCAAGAAAAATGTTGCAAATGGTATGTCAACAAGAATCCCTTCATACATTGCCTGCAAGAATAACAAGCAAGCATCAAAGATCAAACTATGATCTGGGCCTAATAAGCTTAGAAATACAACTGAACCAAGCATCCCAACTTCTGCAAACAAAAAGGATAAGGTAAAGAAATATTAGAATGAATGAAGGGAACTAAAGAAAGAAACATTTCATAATTTGCCATTGAACAGAGAGCAAATGCATGTTTTGTCCCACGTAACCCATACCGTGATATGTATAATGACAAAGAAAAGATGCATAAAGGATCTTGCAAGGTAAAAAGGACCTTTAGTATTAGTGCCATGAAGCTTAACTTTCACTAGATTATAAAATTCAATTCATCTCCAGTAGAACAACATTCGAGATTCTAGTTGAAACAAACCAACTTTGGTCAGATCGATTTGAAAGTGAAGCATAAAAAACACATACACAAATATATATGGTGCATTTTTTTACTTGTTTTCTTTTTTTGTGGGGGGGGGGTGATGATGATCATGATCAAGAAGATGGTGATGATGATGATATAAACACACATATTTATCTATACATGTACATATTTATTTATGTTTGTATATATGCATTCAGAAGGAGGAGGAGAATACATGTGTATGCATTATATTCATCTCAAATAGAACAAAGTTCAAGGTTCTGGTTGAAACAAATTGACTTTGGTCAGATCAATTTGAAAGCGAGACACACAGAAAAAGTACACACATAGACACATATATATCTGGTGTGTTATATGCATGTGTGAAGATGAAGAAGAACCGAGTCCCTCTTTGACATCACATAGAAACAGCAGCAGCTGCTGAGCAGAAGGAAAAAAAGGCACTGCTGCTGCCGAGAAGAAGAAGGAGAAGAAGAAGGAGAAGAAGAAGAAAAAGAAAGGTACAAAGAAGAAGTTCCTTGATGCTGCAAGACATGAAGCGGGAGAGAAGCTGACAGCAGCTGGAGAGAGGAGGAGAAGCTGCCACACCAGACCCTAAAGCCGCCACTTGAGTTCCCCACTCTCCCTAATTGAAGCCACCTAATCAATTGATCAGATGCTGAGATATGTTCCTGAAGTTCATATTAATAAAATAACCTCTATTTAAGCAAGGCATGCTTTTTTGACACCCTAGGACTTCACTGAGGCGTGCACCTTTGCACCTATTTGTAAGCCACTTAAAGGGCTTTAGCAAGGCACTTGGGGTGAGCTTCGCTTGTGCCATGCCTTGACCCAAGCGACCTGAAATAATTTTGGGAGCTAGACAGCCTATAACCATTAAGATATAACTTTTAACTATGGATAAACTGGCTAGACGAAAGGAATCAAGTTCTTGAAGATACAGTATGCTGACAATTTGTATGTCACGTATTTAAAAATAAATAAATAATGCTATCTTTATAGTGAGTCTCCATGTGGGCATTGACTTGTTAACTTGTCTTTATTCAGTTCTGAGAGCTAAATACCAGTTGCAGTTGCAGACACAAATCCAGAAGCAAGTAAATAAGTCCAGTTAAATAATACAATCTACAGAACTCCAGTTCCTTTTAGAGCCCATTCATCGATAGTACAATCTGTACATTCTCTGCCATCTATTCACATCAAGATTGTAACAAGTCAACTTTTATATTACTAATCATAACATGATTTTAAATCCATTTGCGTGACCAACAGTTAACTTAAAAATCAACGGAATCATTGTACAAGAGAATGGATTTTTTTTTTTTTTTGGGTACAAGAGATAATGGATTTGTTTAATTAAAAAACAACAGAAAACATGTCCCAACAAGATTGTGCTAAGGACAAACATACAATGTACCCAACATAGACAAGTCAAAAGCATGTAAGATCACCTGTTGCACCCTCAAGCAGTTTGCATACAAATGCACAATACATACTTCTGCCACAAGCAAAAACTGGCACAAAATTTTTAAAAGAATACCTTTCCAAGAAGACTTCCAAGAAAATGGAAAAATTGAAGATGTTGTTCATGAATTAGTCCTGATCCAGGGTTTGGATATAGAAGATGATCGGCCGTTTCCTAAAGAAAGCAGCAAGATGATAGAGATTAAGAACAAGAAGTTACGATAATAACATGAGAGGACAGAAATAAAAGAGTTAAATATTTATCTACCCAATGCAAAATCATCTGCATGCTAATATGTTTAATCATCTTAGTAAGATGTTGCATTCAACATCATACAAAATTGTTAAACAAATTCATTGGCAATCTCAAGGAAACAGCAAACCACCTCAATCTTCTTTAGCCATCATGATCAGAAGTCCTTGCAATCATGAATATAGAAGTGATTGTAGATCACAGTTATGATGCGCAATAAATTAGATACAATAGGTTATTGGAAAATAGCCTGTAAAACAAGTCTATATGGTAAAAAAAAGCAGTTTCAGCTAAAACATTCTTGAGTTCAAATGACTGACTGAATGCATTTACAACTGAAAAAAGAAGCAAATCTCCAAATTTAATACACGACCACTATGACTCAGCTACACATTATTTAAAATATATTAATACAAGGGTACCACGAGGTGCACCCCAGTGCATACCAGGAACGAGTGCCGAACCAGATTTGGGGCCTCATACAAGGTGGGTAGGTGGTTTAAAAGGAGCCCTAATACCCATTTTACACCCCTGCAGTTCACAAAAAACCCAGTTGGGATACATGCTGGGTTACACTAAGCATTATTCTTAATACAAAGCGAAACACCATTCAAAGAAAATATCTAATACTCTCAATTGGTTTTCTTTTCATGACACTATTTTGTCAGACATTAATTTGTACTTTATCTGATTAAAGAAATTATTGAAGAGCGGGAAGTGCTTATAACTTGCCATTATTATCAGATTAGTTTTTTGCTCTCTAAATTCAAATTTATCACTTACTGCACTTCTCAATATCCTTGTAACTTCATACACTTTTGCTATTAATTGCTAAGTTTGATGTGTTTCAAAAATTCCTAGTTTTAGTAAGAATAATGTTCTAACTATGGCACTCTGTACCAGCGCACACCGAATGGAGGATAGGTACACATTGAACCAACCCTGTACAAGGTGTGCCAACACTATACCATGATGGTATCGATTTAGGATCCATACCAATTTGTGTATAGAGTTGCAAACCTGCGACGTACTCATTTTCACAAAATTGTGCATAGAGTTACAAACCTTAAACAGCCCATACTGCGCATTGAAAGCTGTTTGCATAATGTTCTCCATAAAATCTTCAAAAATCCGACCCCATCAATTCAAGCCTCCTCTACTCCAAATTCTAAACAAGCTCTACATTACAATAGTACATCTTGCTTATTCCTCTCAAAAGAATTTAAACAAACATCTAATTTTGGGTGTCAAAGAAAAATATAAGCAACAGATACCATGTATATCTTATTCACCCAAAAACAGTTTCCCAATAAAGATCCAAGGAAATTGTTAAATAATAATTCTAATTGCGCCATATATCAATACATAATGGATGAAGTATGATATGCCTTGACTAGGAGAAGGCAATCATATTTCTTCAAAAGAATAGCTATGTATTTGTGAATTTTGCATAACATAAGCACTTCATTAGATTGTAATTGCCCCATACAAATATATCAAGCATCCGATACATATATTCTAAATATTACACATCACTTTTGTTTAAACAACTGCCAGGTTCATACCTAGATCAAGGACAAAATTGTTTGGGAAATCTCTAAATATGCATCATATATTACCAAAAAAAAAAGCCAATCTTTTCATGCAAAACCAGTAGCCAAGTAGATTTTTGTGAAAATCACTTGGCATTTTACTTCACTTTTTAAGAAAATGCAGTTATTATAGTAAGAAAATGGATATGAACTTGGGTTATTGAAATTCAATGATCCCATTGAACCTTGGCAACCCTCACAAAATTTTCATGTGTTAAGTTAGAATTGTGAAGAGGGGATAGGAGATTAGTTCTCGTACATAAAGGATGGAATCTGCTACATGATATAAGACCTTCTTATCACTAGTCTACACGTGTGATGAATCATCTTGCAAATAAATACACCCGAGAGGTACTCATTTTCACAAATTTGTGCATAAGAGTTACAAACCTTAAACAGCCCATACTGCACATCGAAAGCTGTTTGCGTAATGTTCTCCATAAAATCTTTAAAAATCCCACCCCCATCAATTCCAGCCTCCTCTACTCCAAACTCATTAACAAAAGTTACTCGGATCTGCAGGCATCAAAATATTGAAAAAACATTAGATCCATAGCAGATTCAACAAAAAGAGTTAATTGTCGCTTAAGGGGGGAGCAATACCGGTCCTCGAAGATCTTCCTCAGACAACATGTTCAACTGATTGAAAGCATCTTCAAGAATTCGATTTCTTCTTATTTTGAATTGATTTCTTGGTAACGCATGATGAGGTCCATATCTTTCTTTTGATGCTGCTAGCATTGACTAATGCATAAAAGTGACATAAAATTAATCATAAAGACAGTGCAGCGACATGCACTCCAGCAACATAGTATCATACAACCAGGAAATCAAAATAAGCTGGATTTTCTAGGGAGGTCGTCAGTGCAATATTCTTGGAATTACTCAAACAAATGTATGATCTGTAAGTTAAAGAGACAATGAAATTTGAACTTTTGAAATGCTAAGCAATAAATACATACCGTAAATATTCTGACCCTGCTTGTAAATGGCACCAAGAATGGAGCTTGTTTCAATATTTCAGATGCTCGAGCATTTCCAAGTATGGCCTGGAAAACTAAATAACTGTCAAACACTCGGTTGCATAGACATATTTTATTAGGAGAAAAAAGTAGGGAAGTTACTTACTTGAGAAACAAAAGTTTCACTCATTGCTTCTTGAGAATGGAAATCAATACCAGGTGCAAATGGCCTTCTGTTATTCCAATCTTGCAACTGTGGAAAGAAGAACATATTTCTTTTAGGGAAGACAAGACATCTTTATCTAGTCATGTAAAGCCCATACTTTTTTAAAATAACTGAAAATAAACGCACGTATCAATTATTTTTTTCCATCCAGAAAGAAATAGCGAAGCACTTTGAACAGCCAGTATGGTACAGAACATAAATGGACTTAGAAAGTACTGATTATCCTACATAATATACTATTAAATAAAAATCACGGCATTAGACACTTAGAAGCCAAAGCTTAATATAGAATGAATCTGTAACAACACATACCAGTGATGCAGATAAATAGCACGCTTACCAACAGTCACATACTCAGAGCGGGTGAGGGGGTAGCCAGAAAAGAGATTGAATTGGTATGCGCCTGATATGCTAGCCTAAATAGAATAGATGTGGCTCAGAACCAAGGTTTGCCGTCTCGAGATTGAACCCCGTACAGATACCATCCTGTTACACTATCGGTACACGGTTCGGCACGGTACAAGACAATATACCGAGTGTTGGTACGTTATGAGACAGTGTACTGGTAGGATACGGCATGCCTCGTACCAAACGGTATGGCAGACCATGCTCAGAACTGGCCTTATCTAGATCAATGCAACAAAAACATAAAGTTCCAGCCATATGGCGAAAACTGGGAAAAGAAATTTAATCCTACAATGATTTGCTAATTACATATTTTCAAAGTATGCGCTGTTAAGGTTGATTTACAATAAATTACTACAAGTTACAGATTTAAATAGAGTTTGTCATATGGGTCAATTTTGCTAGCGCCAGGTCACATCATAATTGACCAAGAACTAGACACAGAAATGCACTTTTTAAAATCTAAGGGCCCAACTAGATCATCAGCGTAGTATCCAGATTGTTGCTTCCAAGGTTCGCCATTTTGGTATTGAACCCTGTACCAGTACCATCCTATTACAATGTTGGTATGTGGTTCGGTACGGTATGAGATAACGTACCGTATATCGGTATGGTACGAGACACCCTACTAGTATGAGACCACTACGATACGGTCTAGGATGTACCGGGCAGTTTGGCCCGGTATGGCATTCCATGGTTGCCGCAATTAAGATTTGCACAATGTTAAGCCTGGCTAACAAGGCATACCATTTTCATGCCTTGTGTTTGCTCACATATATATATATATATATATATATGATTAACAATACCAGTTCAAATATGTCACAACATTTTGATGCTGTCATCGCAGAAGCTATAAAATTTGCCAGGTTACACCTTTCTTTTCTGAGAAGAAATCAGCTTACCCAAAATTGCTTTATATCAATAAAAGCGAAAGCAAAAGACAATATCTAACTCTAATTTTAAGAATACATAGAAGTGACTGCCTTTGGTTGATTTCAAAGAGAAAATAAACTAATACATGTTTGTTATTTTTTTTTTTAGAAAAAAAAGACAACACAGCTGAATCAAGGTTTAAAGTACCCGTACAGGCACGGTACAGTGCCACACGGAGAGTTTGAGACTGAGTAAGCACGCTGAAGCAGGCACAGCAGAACTAAGATGCCATACCATGTGTTGGTGCAGTACAGTACAGAGGGGCATAAGGGTACTGGACCACTGGTACTTTACCATTGCAGTAGGGCATGGCTGGTACCAGATGCTAAGCACCAGCACTTCCATCCATGGTTGAAACTCGAAAGTAAATCATAGCGCATCAATTAAAAAAAAAAAAAAAGAGTAAATTTGCAGCAGTTTCTTGTACCTGGCTCAGAAGTTTGGATATCACATCCCTGGATCTATTTTGGATACTTTCCACAGAAAGCTTCTTATGGCTGGAGGACAGACTGGTGGAAATTTTTTGAGAAGAGGCATGCGTAGGTATTGTCCAGAGAAGCTGCCATAAGGCCTGTGGAAAAGATCATCCTTGTAAAAATAACACTGCACCTAACTATGACTTCATATATAAAGAATAAGATGCATGCACCATAATCTAATTACAGTTTACTCACTGAATTGATCCAGTCATCATATGCTATATTGATTGTGAAGGTTTAAATTACAAATTACCTGCTTTAGGATTATAATTAAACATCTGGTATCTTTCAATGAGAGTGGTTTCTCCTGCTCATAGAACTCCTCATTATCGACAATCATCAGCATATGCCTAATGGATCACAGAGCAATGTGCCAGTTATGATGATATATTGAAGCATTGTTAACCAGCAAACTTTACTTTTAAAAAAAAAAAAAAAAACTTTAACGAAATGATAACAAAACTATAGAAGAGGGGCAAAAAAAAAAAAGCAAATGAAGAACACAAAAAGTTACAGACAAATAGTCATAGCAATATCAGTGTCAAATAGGTAGCCTTACTTGTATACAGGACAGAAAACAGCCAGAGGCAACAGCCAACCTGGAGTATCTCCAGGTAAATGCGCTATTTGCTTAGAAAATACTGGCCATCTTTGATTCTCATGGCATCTTTTTATAAAATTCCAAAGTACAGGAACAAGCTCAGTTCTGTACGCTAGTCCAGTCATCACAAAGGCAAGAGGCAGAGTACTAAATGTAACATGTAGGAATGCACAAACAGCACCTATAGCTTCCACTTCCTCATCGGAGGGCTCATCCCTACCAGAAATACCAGTGTGTAATGTTTCTCCAAACAAAGCATTCACCTGTTCACAATGTATATTTCAGCTCCAGAAAGAGACAGTAATCAACATATACATTGAGAAATGGGCTCTGAGTGATTAACTAAAAAGATCAACAAAGATTTAGCATACCAAATTCTGAAGAAGGCATGAATCTATTGCGCTGCATATCTGCCTTTCTAAATCAGCATTCACAGTTTCTTTGAACTCTTCATCCACAGTTACATCATTGTCAGCTGGTTCTGAACAATCATCGCACAAAAGTTAGAAGAAGCATAAACACATGAATAAGAAACCAAAAACATGACCACAAAAATATAATGAAGGTAATGTTGCTTTAGCAGTAAGAACCATCACTATTAAAAGACAAAAACCCAAAAAACATGTTTCTCCAAAAACCAGATGGAACCAGGGAACTTCACAAATGTGCACTCCATAAGCAAAACACCAAAAGCACGTGACAAATATTTTGCTGAAAGTATAACTATCTTACTTTCACCAGCTGATGATTTTACTGTTGGTAATGCTTCCAACAAAGATGTTGAAACAGCTACAAAGTCTACAGCCTGGTTCATAGAAAATGATAAACAACAGAGTTTAGTATATGCTATCTTCCACAGTATGATTCCAGTGTCCGTGAGTAAAAGAAATTCTAATAAGCACAAGGAATTTAGTCAATAAGAAAAAGTGAATGACTGGAGTATAATATAATAACAACCAAAAATATTAAAATTCAAGCTTCTAAAACTCAAGACAGTCAGACTTAAGAGCAAATTAACATGAAAATCACTGAGGATATAGAAATTTTGGATAGATCAGACTATCAGAGTATCATCTAGACATTCAAACATTAAGGAAAACTTTAAACACAGTTAAAGAAATTCAAAGCATAGCATTGGCGGCAGCTGCCACTAAAATGAATGGTAAATTCTCAAATATTCAATAGACAGTAATTAAAAGCTTTACCACAAATTAGTTACTTCAAACAAATTACTTGGGTTGATCTCATTGATTCTTTTCATACTCTTTTTTTATTTAAGGTCTACAACTTTAATAAATGTCAATGTCTAATAATAATAGAACATAGAAAAAAAATGACTACTCAAATTATACGAATGGAATTAGCTGTCTTACTATAGCTTATTTTCCACCTACAGAACTCACTGATACATTGAAGAGACGACTTGCTTCCTTAAACATGAGAGAAAAATATAGCATTTCATTCATACATCATCAGTTCCAGATCATTATATCACAAATAATGTTCAAATTCCTTTAAGGCTAGTAGAAATATATGTCGATACATGCATACTGATAAGTATTGAACCCAGAGTTATTAATGTACGATACATGGTGGCCCACTCAAATTTAGAGTCCATATAATTGATTACGGTCTAAAAGCCAGTTGAGCCCATGGTTTATCACTTCATTTTTATTTTTTCAAAATAGCAGCACGGATAGTAATATACTCACATTCTTTCCTAAAAACCAAAGTTCGCTGTCTCGATATTGGACCCCGTACTGGTGAAATTCCGCTAGTGTCGACACACGGTATGGTACGGTACATTTGTGTCAATATGGAGCGATTCGGCATATCGGTATGCAAGATTTTAAATCCTATAGGACGAAGGTATCCTGGTATCTCCATGGAATAGGATGCTCCGCTGTCCTATCCCATCCCTTCTAGATAGTCGTCCCAGTTATGCATCCCGATAGATATCCTCCATTTTTCTCCCCTTTTTTTTTTATTTTTTATTTTTTTTTTCTTTCCTTCTTTTCTTTCTTTTTCTTCCTTTCTTTCCTTTTTTCTTTCTTTTTGTCATCCCTTCCTTTCTTTCTTTTTTTCTTCTTTCTCTTTCCTTCTTCCTTCTTTCCTTCCTTTCTTTTTCTTCTCCCTTCCCTTCTTTCTTTCATTTTTCTTCTTCTCTTCCTTCACTTTTTCCTTTTTTTCACCTTCCTTTCTTTCTTTCTTTTCTCTTTCTTCTTCCTTCTGTATGGATGGGTTCTGGAGTCTCGATCCCGTTTTCTCATAGAAACAGGACGAGGCGGCCAGCACGCCCCCCATCCTGCTGTGACGTAAAACCTTGCTGGTACGGTACGCCCCATATCGGACGGTATGGCAAACCATGCTAGAAACACTTGTAAAGCTTCTGATTTCTGTTTACACCAGGTTTTATAGCAGGCCGCATCATAGCACTTGCCAAAGCATGGTTCACGTTGCGTGATTCAACAGGTCTCAAGAATCAGAACTCAGAACGGTTTTATACAATACTACACCTCCATTCTAGTTCAAAAACTTTATAATACTGGCTAGAACATTCTGCAGGGCATCAACTTGTTTGGACAATATGTAGATGAGACTACCTACAATGTCTTTCTTCTTGACTCATGGCCCAATTTATCAGGTGAATAACACCTCTGGTAACTTCAGATAGCCTTATCTTGATCTCAGCATAGCCTCATCTTGATCTTAGCCAAAAAAGGCCATGAAGGGTACTCAGATAGCCTTATGTCTAATGATTATAGATAACAAGTAGAAGTAAAAGACTGGCAATCAAGTGTTTTTGTTCAAAGAAACAATCAAGAAAATTACACAAGTGAATAACTCCCTTCTTTATTTTCTGCTTGATATATCCTCCCTTATTGCTATTTGCAATTTGATATGAACAATATTCTGGAAATTATCAAAAGACTCCTATTGTTGACTTCCGTAACTAAGACTTACTCTCCCTTCCACTCTCTCTCTTGCTCCGAGGGTTAGGCTTAGGGTTTCCCTTGGCCATCCCCTTCCTCCGTCCCCCCCTCTCTCACTCGCTCCTAGGGATAGGGTTAGGGTTTTCCTCGGCCCTCCTTCCTGTCTCCCGCTCCCCATCCCCTTCCCTCTCCCTATTTCGATAGGCTCCAAAATGATACACTACAAACTCGTACCATATCAAACCAATCGTAGGTCAATACAACCTCTATCATCGGTTCGGCGAACTTTGCCTTGGAGGATGTGCAATTATCTATCACATTCCCGCTCATGCAAGTGGGACAGGGTGTCATCCCTCCTGTTATCTTAATCACCGGAATTGCATCTTTGCTCACTAGAGTTTTGTAACAATCCAAGATCTCACCCAAAAAGGCTAGCCACCAGAAAGTATTATTTGAGTCGCTTGGCCTTGTATAAATAGCCAAAGACAACCTAGCACACAACTGATGATGGACAAAAGACATCCCTACATGAATCCTCACATACTCCCCCACCTTTAAGCTTGGACATTTTAGCTAAGTTAAAAATCCAAATCCTTTCAAAACTAATCACAAATACCACAAGTCCAATCACGGACACCATAATCAGCTCATGATCAACACAAATGGACCCGCAAAGGGCCACATATGAATACATGATTGATTGCACATACCCCATCTGCAATACTATATGGAATCATGCCACATATGGATTGAAAAGACATTTTGCTTAGCACTTTAATGATATGCGTGCACCAAGATAACATTGTACAGCTATATATGTAGCTTACTTATCATTATGCAATGGCATATATTGCCTTTTTAGTATTGGGTGACCATGCCAGCCATGCAAATAAGGCATGTTTAACCTAATGGTTGGGTTGTATGTGGGTTCCTTGTGGGCTAGATGCATGTACACTAACAATGTCAATATGCTAATTGTGCTATAATTATCACTACTAAGAATCAAATACTGCGTAGTATGCACTAATTGCAAAATATTATCATCATTAATATTCCTATAATTTGAAAAATACTATAATTATCATACATAATGTATTTTATCTTTTAAATGCTAAAAATACGAACTACATATGCACCCACATATGTGGCTTGCATGATGCATGTTCATTAT
Source organism: Elaeis guineensis (assembly GCF_000442705.2). Classification (NCBI taxonomy): domain Eukaryota; kingdom Viridiplantae; phylum Streptophyta; class Magnoliopsida; order Arecales; family Arecaceae; genus Elaeis; species Elaeis guineensis. Next base: position 182,328,558 of record NC_025993.2, on the reverse strand, counting down.
GCAGTCACTTGCACCTCCATACAGCAGCGACCTTTTAACACATGGTTCACAACTTCACATACATGCATCTACCAGCAAAACAGCATACAAGGTGATGATGGTGTTGAACTTGGTGGTGAAAGTAGTGGTAAAGGATGTAGGGGTCAAGTTTCCTTTACAAAGGAATATAATGAGCTCAATTTCCTCTTGAAACCTGCCCACTCTTCTCAAGCTGGTGTCAGATCTCCAATAGTGGGGGTAGAAGCCGCAAGATGTCAAAAGTAAGAACCAGCACAAAATCTGGGCACACACCTGATTGTAGGTGCTACAAGAGCTCAGAATGACTTGTGTAAAAATTTCATGGTAAAGGCAGCTTGCATTGTCCAAGATGTGGACATGGCAAGAGATGCAACCAAAAAAGGCTACAGGCTCATACTAGTAGAAACTGCAATTGGTTTGAAACAACAGTGAGGATATAGTCAGGATCAGGGAGATGTAGATATGGGAAAAGCAGAAAGGATGATGACCCTGAAAGCCATACGCAACAAGGCCTTGGAGTAAAAGGCATGATAGAAGGAATCAAATGAAGCCAGAGGAGAACAATAGAGAAACTGGCCCCTACATCAGTTGGATGAGAAGACATTCGGTAGTCAAAGAAAGTCAATCCACTTTCTTGAAAGTTCAAGTGCCAAATAGAGGCAATGGCATTACTCGTTACTCAATGGGTGGGCAGTCTAGTTATATAATTCCAACATACATGCCTAACATCAAGCATTTGAAGTGCTCCGGATCCCGATGCTGATGGAAAATTGTTCTTGAAATTGTTGAAATAATGAACATGTAAAATCACAGGTAGCATTTAAAGGACTGGGTCATCAAAAATAACTATAACAAAGGGTGACATAAAATAATCCCTTTTTACAACTTCTAACTAACAATTTGTGATAACTGATAATTCTAAAATATGATAATTACCAATGGTGATGAATATGACTTTGCCACGAATGCTCAGCCTAAGTGCAATGAGCCAGTGACAATTATCAGCTGCCAATAATCAATGAGTATGGTTCATGACCATGCTGCAGACTATGTTTTATTAAGATAGCATGCAACTCATAATTGAATTAAGAGTAATTGGGCCTTAATTTTGAGGCAGGTCAAAAGTTTGCAAATCAAGTAATAAATCAACTTCCCAGGCTGCTCTAAAATTGATTAACAAAGACAAAACCACATTGCTTCCACCGCTGTCCAACTTGACCATTAACAGCAATAGCAAGGTCCTGTTAAATCAACTAGTAGCCAAAATTGTTAAATAAATTCATTCAAATATACTCCAAGGACCTTTTCCTCTATGGCAAGTTTCTGTTCAATTAACTACTGGCAATGTTATTTGAGAGGTTCATTGAACTATACAAGTTCTCCTTTTTCTCCACAATGTTCTATTTTACTTGCATATTTCATTTTTCAACAAGCAAAGCATATAACAATGCAATTACTTGTGAAATATATCGTTCTTACAGTATGGATGAAGACTGCATTATGTTTGCAATATACTTTAATCTTGAATGTGAAGCAAACATATAAAAATTCAGTGTTTCCTTCACATGGCCATAAATGACAAAAAGGTTAATGATATAAACAACAAAATTGGTCTTCTCACATCATGTACAAAAAACACAGCAAATAACATGATAAACAGCCCAGTCAAAAGTGTTTAAAACAAATACCGGAAGGTCAGGCAGCCCCTTACCGTATTAAAAGCACAGTTTCTTTCAGACAAAACAACACCAGCAGCTTCGAGTAAATTTCCAAGCAGGCAGGCATAACCAGGATATTCAAGTGATGCATCATTCGGGAGGACACTAACATGACTGGGCAAACATGATGCCATTTGATGAATATAATATCTGCCTAGTCCCCTGGTTGAAAAAACCTGAAATGCAACAGTTTAGTCCAAGTAAAAACACTTGATATAAGACCAACATACCAACTACTGCAAGAATTGGTAAGCAAAAAATGCATGCCTTCTATATGCTTATTCAAGACAAGTCACTAGCAAAAGTGAGCATGGTAAACTTCATATGTACAATTAACACCATAACTTACCCAATAATTAGACACCTTAGTTTTTCAACTTAAAAATTCATAATTTGTCATAGAAAAAAAAGTTTGGCAGAGTAGTTCAGGAATAATTTAAAATACAATAGCACAAGATGAAATTGTAACATGGAAGGATTTCGTTACCACTTCATCCAACTTTGCTGGCCCTAATTCCCTTCCAAAACTTTCTACTGATAGAAGAGCCTATATGCATCTACATGGGTATTCTGAAGAAAATTACCTCCTTGAAGTATGGTAGGTGATGCCATAGGAAAGGAATGGTAAGAATTTGTGAGGAAAAACTCCATCGTGGATCAACACTCGAACAACAACATGGATCCTGACCAGCATGTGAAGCAATGAGGATAAGAACATGCTCCAAGGAAGATGCACTTCCACGAGACTCTGGAGTCTTCAAATTTTGCTGCATTAAAGACTTCTATCAGGAAGAGAACAGCATGAGTAGACAAAGACAAGCACCGCACATGTCGGTCTATTTTCTTTCTTTGTACATGATACATACTGATCATCTTTACATTATCTTGAAACATGTAATTTTGCATATAATTTGAAATAAAATTCTTACCACACCAGCTAGAACCATGCCACGCAACAAAGAGAAAACTTTTCTCTGCAGGAGATAATCAACAACTTTGCAGGCCCATGGAAGTTCAGGATTTATTAAACAAGCCACCGTTTCTAGCAAGATGATCGTCGGCATAGTAGAATACTTGGATGGCATCAGAATTTCATTTGCCAAATGATTCCTATGCAAAGGAAAAGAAATAAAGATCAGGTATTGCAATAGATGCCACATACAAAGGGGCTCGCATGTAGACATGCTGTTTATAGATAGCTCTAGTGACAGACAATTAACAGTGTGTCCAAAAGTATAACTTTCAGGAAACAATTGATTAATATAGCAACAACTCAAGAATGCATCAGCTTATGGAGAGTTTAAAAATGCCAATGGTTGCTGCATATATGTTGCATGTCATGGTAAATATATGGAGAACAAACGCTATGCATATTACATGCCTGCATGTGCATCGCACATGCTTTAATCAAAGAGGTGGACCTGCCTACGTATTGAGGGAATGACAGACAGAAACATAGAATGGAATATGATGGTTTTTCTTTTTTCCCCTTTTCTCAGAGCATGGAACACCCAATCTCACCCCAAAGACAGGAAGGGCCTGAATCGAACATGTATCTTGGACTTGAAGCTTTCCCATCATATAAAGAGAAATTAAGACAAGAGGATGAATGGTAATAACCAATTCCATTTAAGTCAAAAAAAAAAAAAGATGAAATTTGCTCCAATAATCATCAATCCTCCACCGATGGTTTCTTCGAAAGAACACTTGTTCGAAAGAAAAAAAAAACTCGAACTTCACAGTAAAACTAGCAACATCTCAAATCCATATGGATAGCTTAAGTACTTCTATTGAAATATCAAACTTAACTTCCGATATTTTCAGAGTTTGGCAAGTTTTAGAGGGACCAAAATTTGCCATCTCCCATACCAGTACCATGTTGGCACAGTAACGTTACCCTCAGTATGATGTCAGTTCAGTGCACTGAGCCTCAGTATGCATCCCGTACTAAGTCTCAGTTCAACACTAGTATGGTATGGCACACTTGGTATGGGCAGCACACCTGGTATGGCAAACCATGATAAGAACTATCATAATATTCCAATGAGTCTTTTCTGCAACTTTGATACCCCCCCCCCCCCCCGCCCCCGACACCCAAAAAAAAAAAATCCTCTTCTCCCTTTGCAACCCAATTCTAACCCTCCAACATGTAGGGGTTGTATGTAATATGCTTATTTGTGATTGATGCCACTCAATGTCACCATTTCAAAATTTTGCGCAATCCTTTTGTCACAGGACAGCATCTTTGCATGCTTATTTTATTGGCTTCCATCTTTCATGTCACAAACAACAAATTTAAGTAATATGATGCAGTTGTACTACAATCTAGAATATCCTAAGAAAGATGGAGCTACCCATCTAAATGTGCTTCTGATTGAGCATTTCTTCTCTCAGTTTGTAGGATTCTTAGAAACATATGGTTGTTATCACTATTGCAAGTTTCAAAGAGTATCACATTAGGTTATATCAAGTGCTCCACCATTTGTCATTTTAGTAATAACGAGCAAAACAGTATTATGCAGATTGGAACACCAACATATTCTACCAAACATTGTAGAATGTTGTGCTAGGCATTCAAGGACTTCATTACCATTAACTGGATCAGATTTTCCAACACAAATGGAATGTCCTTAGCTATTTTTGAAGATTATACAATTATAATAATACAAATTTTGAACGTGTTAGGCTTTGTACTGCAGAAATTTTCAATGTTTTAAAAAGCAGCTGCAATATACAGGTGGTCAAGGGACCACTTAGTGCATATGCAATATGCAGGCTGCATAAGTGGGTGCGTATATGGTTACTATTTTTAACTATTTCAAAATAAATATAATATATTGAGTACAATAAAAACAACAATAATGCTAATAACTTTCTTATGGATGGATTATATAACAAAAAAACAATTAGTGCTAATTATCATCTCATATCTATTAGCAATAATTATAATATAACAACAATATAGCACTATTAATCCTATATCAGGCCCGCCACCCACCTAAAATCAAGGTTTTATGTCCCGACGTGACAAAGGGGCATCCCGGTCATCTCATTTCATTCGTGTGAGAAAACGGGATCGGGATGGGCTCAGGACTCCGAAAGCCATCCACGTAGGAAGAGTAGAAAAAAGAAGAAAGAAAGAAAGGAAGGAAAGACAAAGAAAAGAAAAAAAATGAAAGAAAAGAAGAAGAAAAATGAAAAAAGAAAGGAAGTGAGAAGAAAAAGAAAAGGAAAGTAAGAAAGGTAGAGGAAAAGAAACAAAAGAAGGAAGAAAGAAAAAAATAAAAAAATAAAGACAGAAAGGAAAGAAGGGGAGAAAATAGAGGATATCCATCAGAATGCATGATTGGGACTACTGTCGGGGCAGGATGGGCCAGCGAGACGTCTTATTCCACGAAGAAACCGAGACATCTTTATCCCACAGTATTTAAAACCTTACCTGAAACCAAAGATTCAGGTCCTAGCAAGACATCCTCCGGAACATCGGAATAGGGAACCATCCCATGTATCGAGACAGAGCCGTCCTGCTGGCCTCCCAGCATCCCAATTGAGACGCCTCGGGACATCCTCTGTCCCAAGTGTCGGGATGGGGAGGGACAGCGGTGCATTCCGTTTCATGAAAAAACTAGGATAGCCCCATCCCACGGGATTTAAAACCTTATTTGAAACCATATCAAACCTAACCATGAGCTTGAACCTGCTTCACCCACATGGGCCCGCATAAGAGTAGGTTTTACATAATATATATTGCTCCAAAATGCTAAATTGACTGCCATATGTAGCTGTACAATACTTAGCAGGCAATACTGGAACCCGGAACCATTATGAGCTATACCAATGGATGGCATATGGAAAGGGCTTTGCTCCATTGGTATAGTGGGTGGAGCCATTTCTTGTTTAGATCATTCTACTCAAGTGGGGATCACTTCTTCCATTTTGAAAAGAGGGTAGGCTTGTTCTGCAGGATACTGATATTAATCAATCACTTCCTTTTGTTCTGGAAAAAGGTAAAAAGCCCCTCTCTTTACTCTTTTGCCCCAACCAAACCAATTTGGGTGGGTAAGAAAACCTTTCTCTACACCCCCCTTTAGCTAGGTGATAACTGCACTACAACTATCTGTTCTGTTCTTTCAATAATACTAAATAACAAGAAAAGGTAGTCCAATTCCAAGACAGAAAGTAAATTTATGCAGCCATGTAGTGCTAAGTTGACCACCTCTTTGGTCCACATGTAATGTGACCGCATATACAACTGCATATAGGCAATGCAGTGCAATCAGGGGACGCATATGCATATGTGTAAGCACCACATTTTAAGACTTAATTCTTATTCAAAAACTCACACCAGACAAGTGCTATGATGATCCTATGACAGCCATAGGTTGTTGTCACAGATATTAGTGTGCATAATCCCAACAGCAAAAGATTCGGACTTGGCTCAGTGACCACTACAATGAATGAAAGGAGACCTTCTACCGAATAATAAGCCAACCAGATCCTTTATTTTATGAGAATGATGACAATAATGTTTTTTTCCCAATTATCTTTTCAACTATATCAATACAGAGGTCAAAATTACAAAGTTGAAGGACCAACATGTACTAGACCTCTCTCCAAACCTCACTTCTAAATGATTAAAAGGCAGGGGAGCAAAAATTAAAATGCCCGCCAATGCAAAGCCCAAGCAGCTATTTCAAAAACCACATGACAAATACAACTCACCTATTCTGGTATACTGCTTGCAGACAGATATATGAAAGTTTTTTAACCCTATGCTCCACAAGAGAATGTTTTGAAGAGTAATCTGGGCCAGCAAAGAGACTTACAATACTCCCTGTAAACAAGTAAATCCCATATCAGAAATAACAAAATATCCAACTAGAGTCAAGCAACCACTGCAAGAATATTAGAATCCAACATAACATTGGATGACTAGTTAAGAAAAGGCAAAATACAAGGTATTGAACAACTATTTAGTAATTATGTAACAGGTCAGGGGAGTAAAAAAAGGAAGTGAATGCTATTGAAAACAGGTGCGCCATCTGACTGAACACCTAAACGTGCTGTTGCTTAACAGATATTTTCAGAAGGAAGAGAAACAAGTTAAGAAAGCATGTCAGAAAGAGATCAGAGCATGACCGAAAAACACAACAGGTAGCTGCCAAAACCAATTCCCACTGCACTGCCTCTATCTCCACTGTCAATCTCTTTTAAGTTTGGCATCACATCTCTTTAGTGACTGTTACAAGCGACCTGTTCGCTCTATTGGGAAACTGATTTAAATCTCAAGAACAAAGTTCAAGAATCCTTCATTATAAAAGCCAAGCAGCTAAGGGCAACTATAACCATTAATACTTAACAAGAGCACATTTTAATCACCCACCAACTCGATACTCATGTGACAGCCGCTCTAAATTCTTGACCCTTTCAGAAATAACCACTTAATTTCCAATCAAGTCAACCTTTTAAAGATTTGGAGGAAGCATTAAGAACCTTCTCATGCTATATTATGGTATTATACAACATGCCCCACTCCAAACCCGAGGCCCGCCAGAAACCCAAGTGAGCATCAGATTCTGGCCTGGGAAGTAGGCCAGAAGGCCGGGCCAAGCCAAGCTCAGGCCTGAATAATTTCAGATTTTCAGTTACATCTTTGGCTAAGCCGGGCCAAATCCTGACCCAAACGGCCCATTGAACAGGTCTATTTAGAGCATGTCGTGTTGCTTAGAAAAGTCCTATAAAAAATTTTAAAATTAATACAGTACTTCTAAGAAAAATACGTGAACATAAGTGTTTGATAACATCAACTAAAGGTGCTTCCAGAAGTGTTAGTCAAAAAAGAACTTCTATACACAAGCTAGAAAAACTAGCTTCTAGCTTCTTTTTGTGAGATTGCTTCATGTTTCAAATATGATATGGCCATTTATAAAAAGTAGTGCATAATATGGGATCACCAAACATCAGATATACCACAACATACTTTTTGTTCAAGAACTTAAATAAGACTGGTTTTTGAGAATGCCTTCTTAAAAGCAGAACTAATACCAACCATGTCCTTGTTTAATGCAGAATCATATAGTTTGATAACAGAAGAGCAGCAAATTAGAACTGTTTCTTGCCTTCACTTCAGAAATCAAATTACACTTACTATCAAGAATCTAGTAGTGCCACAATGTGAATATCAAGGCCTTAAAAATGGTACCAGAGGGCATACCAATTTTTTGAAAACTGGTATGGTTCTACGTACCAACAAATGGTACAGTATTGCATCTCTACCAACACATTCTGTACCAGAGTGGTGGTTTTCTGCCAGAATGGCATTGTACCACTCATAGCATCCCATTCTGACAGTTTTTAAGACCTCAGTGAATGTACCTCCTAAATATGATAAAATACGAGGAACATTATGCATTATGCTACTGCTTCTCAAGGCATACATGATAAGTAAAAAATAGAGAATATTTGAACCTGACAAGATCAAGCACAGGTCCATAGTTTGTTAAAGATGACCCAAGATATGACAACTGTTGTCCCACGTTTAAAACATGTGAACCGTGAAATTAACTAAGAATACTAGCCTCTACTTATCAAAATAAGGTATACAACTAAAATGAAAGGAATTCTCATCCTAAATAGTAAATAAACCTGTTAGGCATACCATTATGTCCAACATATTGGAGCAATCGTTGGCATGCCTCCAGAAGGATGCTGACATCACCATTATTGTTTGCAGTAAAGAAGAAAAGCATCTGGCGAAGAAACTCTGAATCGGGACCAAAACAATGCCTGGCTTGACAGAACAAAACACTAGCAAAAGTTTGCGAAAAGAAAATATGGAAAAGGAAGATAGTGATAAGAACTTAATTGGAACATGAGAATCAACCTACCAATCAGCCTTTTGACAATGGCCGCCAAAAGTAGAGGAGAATTGTTCTCGCACCTTTAATCGTGCCATTTCAACAGCCTTCCTCCCTCTGAAGCATTTCTGCAGCAAATAATTAGTCAAGTTCCACATATTGCAAGCACAGGGGAAAGGAAGAGTGACAATGATGTCTTTTCTTAAAATTACATATAAAAAATGTTGAAGCTAAGTCTTTGAAAAATGTATCTCAGACACTCAATTCCATGGTCTACTGAAATGCAAATCCTACAAAAAACATGACCATAAACAAAACCACGAGATAATGTTGCCAGTTTTAGTCGATAAATGCATGATCACTTCTAAGACAAGAAGTTAATACCACCCCATTTATGTAGGTACAATAACCAAAAAAATATCATTTAATCATCAGAGTATCAGACCAAAGAATCAAAAATTTGATGTCTCAGAAATCATTAGATATGGTGATATAAATGCATGGTAACAACCAAAAATTTTACAAAAAAGGTCTTACCCATGTGGGGCACATGAACAGTTAACAAAATGTGATCATGCATAGAATATGATGGATTTTAGGGTTCAAAAAGGTACAGAATATATAGTCACAACCATATTTTGCATGTTAACTGAATATGATGGATTTTAATAATCTAAAATCAATTGAACCTTTAGAACTGTTGTAGTATTTCTAAAACTAGGTAGAACTTACTAGATTGTTGCTCTTTCAACAATAAACTGCAATATGTTTTCATTAGTGCGCACACACTTGAAATGAAGAGAATGGATACATGGGGCAGTTAACAGCAAGGTTCGCCGTACCGGTACCGGACCCCGTACCGATGAAATTCTGTTTAATGTCGGTACGCGGTTCGGTACGGTACTGTAATGTCGGTACACCTCGGTATGACGTACCGATACGAGACCGGTACGGTACGATACGGGCGGTACGGGGCGGTATGGCATTCCATGGTTAACAGTAAACAGCTGAAATGATGCTGGGCCAAAACCTGCTAGTAACTTCAAACCTCTATGTATCCATCCATTGGCCTGAGAGTGTACCAGAATAATAAGCAAGTCCAAATAGTTCGATAAAATTTCAATCAATGGGTCAACAACCATCTCAGACTTCAAACTAAATAAAGACGTCCAATCAACCTTGACCCCTTTTAAGTTATGTTACACCAAATGCAGATAACACAGGTTTAAAGCATAGAACTGAAGCCCATCCACATGGGGAGAAAACAAGAAAGAGGAAAGGAAGGAAAGATGAAGAAAAGGAAAAAGTGAAAGGAGAAAAATAAAAAAAAAGAAAAGAGAGGTCATCAAAGCTACATGACTAAGTCGTCAAATCCAGTTTTGAGTGAAGGGGGGGGGATGATAGAATCTCATCCAGTGTGTTGTTACATGTAGACTCGAGCAGCATAAACTCTAGCTTAAAAGACAGTCATTTTGACCATGAGTCAAGCTATAACATTTTGGGCTCAAGTTGCAACTGGCCCAAGTCTCAACCTCATCATGCAATCAAGTTGCAAACCTCCAAATACCCAAGCTAGGCTACGATGAAACTCAACTTGCAAGTAAGTTCAGCTACAAGAATCCAAATAGCCACCTACACATCCCTAGTAGTAAATAAAGAAGAAAAATTCAAAACCCTGAATATAAACAATACGGAAAAAACTATTTACAATGTTGGCAAGGTAACAAATCAAAAATTCCTACTCTAAAGAAATATTGAAGAAAATCTAATATCCCTTTTAGGAAGCAAAAGTAAATCCCTATGTTTAGCTAGTTCTCTCTGCATCATTTTTGTGATAGTAACACAAGAAGGAAAACTTAAAAAACCCTGTTGTAAACAAATCAAGAAAAACCAAATAACACATTGGTAGCAAACAAATAAGGAAAAAAATTAAGAAACCTAACTATAACAAACCCACATGCATTTCACTTGCTCAATTGCTAGTCAATCCAAAAATCCGAAGCACCTATGATGATAAGATTTTCAACCTCAATGCACTTCAATAACCAGATTATAGACAAAGTTATAGCTTAAACCCTCATCCCTTCAAACATGGAAGTCTTTGTGAGTTTGTACCACTAAACTGAATTTTATATCGTTATTACATTATTTTATTTACCATGAATCCATAGGCTTTGTACATTCAATTAGTGAATGAAATATGTAGAAATACAAAAACAAAAGATTTTTATGTTTAGTTGATAATGCAAAAGGAATGAATTAGACTGCAATCATGCAGTTTCAAAAAAATGAAGAAAAGAAAAAAAAAAACTATGGAAATCTAAAAGTGTAAATTTAGTAGTTTCCAATTCATTACATGCCAATCCAAAAAAAAGGAGATCCAAACAGTTAGAAAATGAAATACTCCATCCTAAAGAAATTTAACGTTATTACACATTGAGGTACCATGCCACACCACTTCATAATATATGATATACATCATAATAAACAAGTAAAAGCACGATACAGAGATATGTCAGTCAGTATCAAGCTTACAAATCTATGACGGCCCATATCGGTATGTTTGAATGCATCCACACTGAAACTCACATTAACTTGCATTTCTCCAACATGCATTCGAAAGAACCATTTTCTTTCCGCAGCCTCGGCACATGACTAGGCATATGATGGTACAAATGCAGTACAATGTGTTTAAAGTATCCATGTATTAGGTGATAACATACCATGTCAACGATGATCTAGAAAGATGCAAAATGCAGTACCCTGATTGTGGCATAAAGCTAGGATTCTTTAAATATATATCTCTATCAGAAGTCTTCTATTGTATTGTTTTTGAAGGCATTGTTACCCTAATAGCAATGCAATGATCTCATTTAATATGCATCCATTTTCTGTTAGAATGACATGGTGGAAAGCTTTTGAGAACTTGAGGAAGAGAGAATGAGACATTAAATATAAAAATCCTTTCTTGAAGAAGATAAAAACTTTGCCACCCATCTTATTATCCACAAGGACAGTACAGATTTATTTGGTAGTTGCTCTTCCATATATTACATTTAGATGACCACCCAATTTCAACTAAGAAATGTAATTTTTGGTATCAATAATTAAGAACAACTTCAGTTAGTTATTTAAGGTTAATTCCATATGAATTAGTTCAAAATGGCAACATCCTACTATTATAATTAGATTGATGGTGGCAGGCATAAAAATTTACTTGTGCTATCTGTGATCATAAGTTGAGTAATGCAGCATTTCTTTACCAATTTTGGCTACCATTTACTTCATTGAATTTGGTGACAGCATTCATTTCTTGAATCTTTAATATATCTTAAACTAATACTCATTTTTATCCCTACTTCAGAAAAGGAACTTTTTAAAAACAACTTAAGTACAAAAGTATTATGCCATTAATGTAGACTTCCACCAAAAACTTTCACTGTATAGCATGTTTTCCAGTTAGGAAAGGGCTCCCATCAAAAAACTTTCCCCAAATAATATGTTTCTTGGTTAGGACATGCCCCATACTTAATGATTCAATGATTTAATGATTGACTAGCCACTGAATAACCAAGTTTAATTCTATACTAGCTCTTCCAGACTGCACAATTAAATCATTGGTGGTGTTGTGACAAGGATATGGAGAGATTTCTTCCGAAAATGTACTTGATTTTGGAATTTGGATGCCAAGATAAAGGCTCAGAGGACATGGGTAACTTGTGCTGTTTGCATTGACAAAATACATTGTTGAGAAATAACTATCATCAAGTTCCAAGATATGTCGTATCATCAAGAATCCTTTCAAATTTATACCACAACCTTATGCTATAGCCTATTCAATGAGCCAAATACACCCATTATATCGGGTTTGCAGAAAAAAATTATCTGAATTGACAGGCAAAACAGAAGCAATGACATGATGCATCATCATTTAGGCCCCACTTAGACAGCCAACAAGCTAATCCACGTATCTTTTGTGATGTGATTGAGTGGGGCAAGAAGCTGAAGAACTTGTAAAGATTGTTCCAAAAATCATCTTGTTAGATGGTTCCAAAAAATCATCTTGTTAGATGGTTCTTGTATTTGAGAAACTCATGATTGGGAGAATGACTGCCTCTGCCAATTCCATGTTGCAACTAACCTTGGCCCATGAAATATCTTGTGGCTAGAGTGACTGGAGCCAAAATTGGCCTGAAAAGTTTGGAAAACAATGTGTAACTGAAAATCTTAAATTGATAAGGCCTGAAAATTTTGGATAACAATGTGTAAGTGAAAATCTTAAATTGATGAATCATGCGTATGAGAAAATCTAGGGAAAGTCCATCAACCGTGCCAAATCATCGTATTCTAGGGATTTGGTATATCCATATATGTGACGTATGCTCCTCCTCCTCAACCAATTCTATTCTGTTACTATGCTCAGCTTAGCCACAAGTTACTATACATCATAATAAAAATGTCTCAAGCACTGACAAATATAACCTCATCATAACAAAGCATTTATAACTGTCTTTGCTGCCCACCTCTTACGCCATAGATGCTCCTGAAGTGAAAAACTATAAACCTTAAAACTAGCCAAATGTAGAAACGAAGTGAGAACGCGGGTCCCATTCTATATGGGGTTTTCCTCGCACATAATTCGAGAAGCCAATCTTAACCACCCAGTTCCAACATATAGTTTTCCAACCAGCAAGAATTAAATATTTACATGAGATGGGCATATTCAGCATCAAATAAGAACAACTCACAGAAAAATAGTCACCTACTAACCTGGATCTTGATGGCAGCGTTGGACTGCTGCCGTAACCCTAACCGGCGCTTCCTTTCGAGTCGCGTCTGCTCCAATAGCATCTGCCGATCCCTCTCCTTCGAGCTCCGTCCCCCCAAGTCCACTCTCCTCCGAGTGGATGCATCCCCCGAGAAGAACATCCTTTGATAAATTCACAAAAAAAAAAAAGAGAAAAGACCAGAAAATCATCAAGAAATCAAAAATATAGCTATGCCACACGGATTTCTTCCAAGAAAAATGTCAGATTCCACGTCAAGACATCAAGAAGACGACGGGATTGCTTGCGGGATCGAATCAAACCTGCAATCCAGGGAATTGATCTCCTCTGCAGGGAGAAGAGATCGCGGAAGCGATTCAGAAGCGGAGATCCCTTCGTTTCGCTGGTGAAATCGGACGACAGAAAACGGGAGAAAGTGGGGACCGACTCCCGAGTCGAGAGGCGGTGCCTGGCTTTTCTCAAGAAACACGAAAATTATGGGGGGCTAGGGGTCCCATTTTATACCGACGGGTCACACGGCAGCGCCACTGAGCTGAGATTTCTTGAAATGGCTTCTTGGTTCTTTCTGCGGGTAGAGAATGACGGAACTGCCCTTGGTGGCGGCCACGTGGTCGTCGAACCATGTCGGTCCAAAATTTTTGCGCGGCCGGACCCACTCGATTCGATTTCGAGTCCGAGAATGGGAACTGGACCGGACTTGCTGGTTGGAGAATTATAGACGTGGTTCGACAGGTGCTATGATCCTATGACTACCGAGAAGAGTGCCGGGATTTCATTCACCGGATACAGAACGTATGTTTTATAACCAAAAAAAAAAAAAAAGAAAAATGAAAGAGACTTACAAGCAAAAGTGACAGCATGATAGGATGGCCTCAATCCAGTGATGAATGCTCCCATGAAAGCACTATCTGAGTTCTAGGTCATTTGATAGCATGCCAAAATGAGTGCCTTATTCACTTATCTATTCACTTATCCTGCTTAACTTTTTTTACAAAGTTTGAAGCAGGAGTGCATTTTTTGCATTTTTACTTGCATCTCACCTGATCTAAGGGGTGTTTGGTTTGTAATCAAAATCATAATAGAAATAAAAATCGAAATGGTTTGGAATCGAAATCGAAATGGTTAAATCTTCGAAGTATTTAGTTCGTGACCGAAATCGAAATCAGAATTGGAATGAAAATTTGAATCCATAGATGAGAATAGGTATTGAGTTTTATATAGATTGAGCCATTCCCATTCTATCCTGAAATCGGAATCAGAATGGGACTCCTCCCAACCAAACGGTTGGAATAAGAGTCACCCATTCTGATTCTGATTCTAGACCCCCACTCCCCCCAACCAAATACATCCTAAGTGAAATTTAGATCATCCTATTGAGATGACTGATCATATTGTTGGAATATTTGTTGAGCAACCTTCCAAAAGTACTAAAAAAACAAAATAATCTATAATTTTTTTGGAGCCCATTTAATTTCAAATAATAAGATCAAAATTAAGGGAACCTAATTTGAAATGTTTTGTATTGTGTGAGTTTGATTTGGGAACTTTTAGATGATCTAGAATCTGGAAAAAAAAAAGACATAATGTGGGTTTTGGACCACGTCTATTGTATACATGGTCTATCGTAAAAAAAGAACATATGAATTTGAATTTAGATTCAAGACTATTGTGAGTTCCAAATGATCATGATTTAGTTCTTGGATTATAAAGGTTGCGAACATGGTTTTGTCGTCATTATATAAAGATATGATTTTGAGCCTTAATCTAATTAATGAATTACAAAAGAACATGTCACTAAATTTTCCCTTTTCGTGATTAGCACAATGAACACATTATAGTCAACTAATGGAAAAATATCTTAATAAACTTGATCAACTATAATTAGATTGATCATTAAATTTCATTTATTGTATTTCATATCATAATAGCAGAGAATTTATGTCTCTACCACAGGGTATATCAATTTTGAGTTCTAAAAATATTGTAAGAATATGTCGTTAAAAATTATTTTCCATGATCCACTATATAGAATTATTAAATACAAAACTATGGCAAATGAAATATAAATAAACATGTCACCGAATCTTGATTTGCATGTTTTATATAATGACCATGTAATGGTTTTATAGTCACCAGATAGAAGCATAAATTTTGAACATTGATATGGGTAATAAACTTTCCCCAAGCAACTATTTATTTCAGAAGAAGAATAATAATGTCCACTTATTCTTCTTTTGGAATAACAAGGAGACTTAGTTTTGGTTTGAGAGACAAAGCTAGTGATGGAGGTTTACAAGTTTTCCGACATTTTCGCATCAAACCAGCTTTAGGATTTCAAGTCCAATTGGAATCTAACTTTTGGCATTAGTGGAACATTAAACAATCACTATAAATTTCATCGATACCACCCTGGATGATAGACAGATTTTTTGAGATAAATTATATTCTTAAGGGTATGTTTGAATGGTTGAATCCAAAATTTTATAGGATGCGTGGCCCAATCATAAAAAATACTGGATTATAAGTAGGTCAGACCCTATATTTATATGCACCTAGGATCATTTTTGAGTGGGCTGATCTGAATTCTATAAGGATAAAAAAAAACTTCTTTGTGCATTACGGCAGGTGTAGAACCACACACACCACCCACAGTGATTGATTCACGTGCGGGATCGAGGTGCTACATATGAAGAAAAAAAAAATTTGTTGGCTCCGTGCAAGAACCATCATCGTGAGCAGAGTGCACGGTTTTGCACCGCCTGCGGTGCACAAAAAAATTCACGAGAGAAAAAAAATTACCTGCTGAGGTCGTTTTTTCTAATTTTGGGATCCGGACCAGTCCATTCAAAAAATAATTCTGAATACTTATAAATAAATGGACTGATCTGCTTATAGTCCAGTATTTTTTTATGTTTGGATTATAAATTTCATAAGATTTTGGGTCCAATCATCCAAACAGATCCTAAAAATATGGTTTCGTCGGCTCATTATGCTATGCATATAAATAATATCCGTTCCACGATAAAGTATACCTTGTAAAAAAAGATTCTTCTTTCCACGTGGTATTTATCTAGCTCACAATAAAATATTGTATCATAAAATATAAAAATAAAATAAAAAATTAATTTTGATATAGAGATTATTGCCGCAAGACTTCGAGAAGATGTAGATGTGGTTAGAGCTAGACGCTGTTCGAGAATTGCAACATTAAAAAAAATCTGCAAGAAAAGTCCACTATCTCCGATGATGTTCTAGCAGAAGACGCTCCAATACTTAAGTTAGCCGGAACTTAGAAATAGTAGAGGAAAAAAAAAGAATATGTTAGAGAGCGGAGAGTTCTACTCTCCTTTTTTCCGTATTTTTCTTACTTATCTAAAGATCCCCTTCGTATATTTTTTGTAGAGAGATAGAGTTCATAGGTTGTTAGTCAGAATTTGTAAATTTGTTAGACTTGATTCTCCAATTAGTTAGGTCATATTCTAACCATTCATTAGGGAGGAAGATCTCTTTACTAACCTTTTTAAGTTAAGATTGTTACTCATGGATATTGGTCATTAGCTTCTCCCCTTGGCGGACCAATCCGATGATCTGACATGGGTACGAGATTAATGTTTGGGTCTACATCTAGTGCCACCTCACCAAGTGGCTCGGTTGTGTCTCAAGGAAAATATTGGTTCTAGCTGGCGGGTCACCTCCACAATAGGCATATTATGAGTTACTTCCATAAGAGGGACATCTTGAAACTAGAAAAGTTTATATGTGGATGCTCAGTAATTTTAAAAATTATTCTACCACTGCTGTACAAAATATAAAATATAATTTTTAATGACATATTTTTTATAATTTATTCATCCTATTGTTGCCCAATTATGAAATGTCCACATTACATAGCGAGCATATAAATATACAACGGTCACTTGATAGAACGCTTAATTTTGAATTTGAAAATCAATAAAATTTCCCTTTATAATTTGTTGATTGCATAAATCGACATTTACATATTGTATCAACTAAAGTTTTTTAAATTACTTCATGCAGCACAAGAAGTGAAATTTAACGCTAGATCCCTTTACTTCCTAATTCCATGTTTCCATGCAGGTGACTACATATATTATAACGATGTAATCATTTTATGGTTGTCATGTGAAAAAATAGAAGATGGATAGAAGTTAGCAGCTATTTCTTTTTTAGTTAATTGATTTTATGAAGGCACGAGTTTCATGATTCAATGCAGCAATCGTGAAACATTTATATGGTCAATATGACAATACATAGAATTTTCGAAAAAAAATTAATCATATATTCTGGTTACTTTTTATTTCCAGGGTTGTGGAGTGAGCACAAAATCCCTTATGCGATCACTTCATAGCTTTTTTTTTTTTTCCTCCTGTTTAGTCGTATTTTTGTGGGCATCATGGTTTAATAATCTAATTATATCTATTATCTATCATACATATATACATGTCCATATATATATATATATATATTGATAAAAATATGTCTATATATATTCAAAATGGAGGCTCGATTGTGCAGAATCCTCTGTTCATTGTGCGGATATTATTAACAATGATAGATTGTGCATAAATAGTGGAACTTTTAGGAGAGTTTGAGTGGGCAATCAAGTAAAGAGAATGATCCAAAATACCGGTATTTTAATAATACGCTCAACAGATCATGCATTGTTATGGAATATATATATATATATATATATTAAAGTAATTAGAAATGGAGCAATTTTATATAAATAATATTTATTTAAAAAATATAAAAATAATATTTTTTTAAAATATTTATCAAAATACTGTTCAAAATAAAATCGTCCTTCTAAAAAATGATTTTAAGTGCTGACTCACCACAATCCACGTCATGTGGAAGGAGTCAGCACCAGAGACCCGTCCTATGGAAAGGCAACTCATAAAGTTGCCCTACCAAAGGATGACTTAAGCGCTGACACTTAAAAAAAAAAAATCACGATCCCTCCTAACTAAATCCCTCCCTCTCCTCTCTCCATCGCATAGGAAAAAAAAAAACTCACCTAAACCCCCCTCTCCCCTCTCTCCCAAAGTCATCCCAGCCCCCCCACCTTTCTCCTCCTCTCGATGGTCCCAGGCACCCCTCCATCTTCCTCTCAGTGGTTCTCGACACCCCTCCCCGCCCCTCCTCCCTCCTCCTCTCGATGGTCCCAGGCGCCTCTCCCTCCTCCTCTCGACAGTCCCCGATGCACCACCCCATCCCCCTCCTCTGGTGCCATCAAAGGTACCATAAAAATTTTATAATTTTATTTTTTTATATAAATTATAAATTTATTTTTTTAAATAGATTGTATAGAAGGAGGGCAATTTTACTTAAATAATATTAATTTATAAATAAATTATCACAATAATTTTCTACTCAGTCGCATGTTTCTAAAAATTTTGTATTGCATCGAACTATATATCCGTCTTTTGATTAATGTACATATTCTAAAGCATCCGTATATTTATATTTTTTATACAGATAGGAAAATTATTTACATTGATCAATTAACCGTCTAGTTTGGATAGTTTGAAAATTATAATTAATTATATAGATAATTACAGTAATCAAATAATATGTAATAGGAATTGAAAGAAATTTTGGACAGTATTTTTCTTTAGTTCTCTTCACACATCTTCAGTCGCATAGGGAGAACCAAGAAAAAATACTGTCGAAATTTTTTTCGACCCCTATTACGTATCGTTTGATTATTGTAATTGACCTATAGAATTAATATAATTTCTGAATATGATAGGACCTTCTATACCTATTAGTTGATGATGGGATATATTTATTATGTAAGCTATTTTAAATGTTAAGTACTTCCTCCTAATGAATATATGTTCATACGTTCATGTAGTTACTTTTCACAATAAGTTCCAACAAATGAATCCAAGTTTTGTCACTATTATCTTCCATGTGGATGTAAGGATCAGTTGGTGCATCCGACAACGATAAGACCGCATCCTATGGAGTATTGCTAGAACATCCATTCTTTGGTAGGATAAAGAGTTAAGAAAGGGGATGGTATTCGGATCGAAAGAATAAATCCAACGTGCTGTGAAATAATATGCCATTCATACCCACCATCCTTTCAAAGTCGTCAAGTCAGATAGAATTAAATGGAGCGTCCTGTGTAAATAGTATGATACTTGCAGTTGGCATCTCCATATATTTCCTCGGATCAAGATGCAATGATGAGAGATTACGATATATAAAAAGCCACACACATGTTTGAATACAGATATGATGCGAGATCATCCACATCTTGATACATGTATGATTGCTGATATCATTAAAGGCTCAGTTAGGACAGAAATATCCATATCCATATCAGTCTGCCAGGCTTATATACGTGATAAATGGTGGTGCGAGGCATCTTACAGGAAAACGTAGATAGCTAAACAACTTGTTATGGGTGAGCTATTTGGATATTGGACAGAGTCCTATAACACATTAGGTCTTTGGCTAGCTGCAATTTGTCATGCCAAAGAGGGGACCGTAGTAGATTTTGTAAAATTTTCTACAACAGAGACAAATATAGAGATGTTTCATCAAATTTTTTGAGCATTCGATCCATGCATTCAGGGCTTCCAGTTCTACCACCCACTGATTAGTATTGACGCAATAAATCTATACAGTCGATATAAGAGTACTCTTATGATAGCTATGCGAAGGGATGAAAATTAGAGTATTTATCCTCTAGCATTTGTCATTTGTGAAGACGAGAGCTATAATAGTTGATCATGATTTTTATGATGTTTGTACTGTTATGTGGTACGTAACCGTATGAAGATTGATATAATTTTAGACCGGCACAAAGAAATATTGGCTACTATTTCAGATCAATCTGTTGGATGGATAGCGTCATATAGATATCATAGATTATGTCTTAGATATATTGAGACTAACCTAAATGACCGATTCCATGATACTGTATTTTTGACTTATTTTTATCAAATTATAAAGCAAAATCAGCCCTGAAAGTTTGATCGAAGCATGCAACACATTGAGAGAACATAATCCAATTACTTCCAATATCTGAAATCATATCCACTTGACGATCTGAGTAAATAGTTGCTGGTGCATGATACAGGTAATTGTAGGTATGGAATAATGAATACCAATCTATTTGAAAGCTTCAATAAGGTGTTGAAGGAGACTCGCTCATTGTCCATTACCATTCTTGTTCATCTTTCCTTTGAATGCTTGTCGAAGTAGTTTAGTGCAAATATGCAATTATAGCATAGAGAAGGGAGGCCGATAGGATATTCATAAATAAGATTAGACAAAAGTTAAATAGACACCAGCTGAAGTTTAAGGAGCATTATATGGTTAAGTACAATAACCAATCGAATTTGTATGAGATTCGATTGAGACGAAGGTATTATAGCCCCGATGAACCTAATTATACATAAATAGTCAATATAGGAGTAGCACATACACATATAGGAAGTGGCATTTACTACATTATCTGTGCTCCCACTTGTTTGCTGATGTGCCAGTGAGAACTTGGACTAAAGGCAGTTCGTTGATAACTGTTATACTATTGCGCATTATGAGCAGTCATATACACCTACCTTCTATCCCCTAGAGAGTTCATGTTATTGGTCTGAGTGGATTGTACCTAGACCCATACCGCACCCATCCATGAAAGACAAAAAAATGAGCATCCACAATCGAGGAAGATCTGAAATGATATGGACGCAGTAGAGCACCAAAATATTATACGGTGTGGATTATGCAAGGAGATGGGGCACAATAGGCATAGATGCCCCCAATGATACTGATTTATGTATTTGTTTATATTATGTAGACCGACTTTATATATCATTTATGTTCTTTTTAAAATATTTTGGTTATATAATCATGTCGTGTAAATATTTTTCAAATTATCCTATGTATAATTTGTGTTGCTTATTATCATTGATATTTCTTAGTAGTAAGATAGTCTTTTTATTTGTGCCTTAGACATGGTAGGTGTAGGCTTTGATGTTCACCTAGGGCCGATAAATCCTCTAGTGTTGTATCTCCATACTCGATACCATAGTGATCTTATATATTCTAAGGAGGACATGGGGCCTCTATGCTATAAACACAGAGGCTCGACCATTATGCGTGCTTGACGGCTACATGAGAGGATCTGGGAGTATCTTCATATCGATAGTTTTCATGGAGTATTTAGAGTATGTGATGTACAGTTGGATTGGGCTCTCATCACAGTCATGGTAGAGTGATGGCATCAGGAGACTCACACTTTCTACTTGTGCATCGGAGAGGCAACGATCACATTGCAGGATGTTGCTGTTCTTATGGGATTTTGAGTGCACGGGCCTGCCATCACCGGTACTGCAAGAATCATCTGGTCGGATCTATGTGAGAGTTCTTCAGGATTAGACCATCAGAGTCGATGTTGTCGGGATCTTCGCTGAGATTTTACTGGCTTTGCGATATGTTCCATTACTTACCGGATGATGCAGATGATGAGACCATATGGAGGCATGCTCGAGCATTTATTCTTTGCCTTATCGATGGTCATTTGTTCATCGATAAGTCTCATTTTCACATGCAATTATTATACTTACCCCTGCTATAGATCTCGACACATGTGGACAATTGAGTTGGGGTAGCGCTACCTTAGTCTTTTTGTATCGCGAGCTCTGCAGGGCCACCAAACCAGATGCACATGAGATAGTTAGGCCATTGGTGTTGCTGTAGCTTTGGATATGGGAGCATTTATACGTTGGACGGTCAGATAGAGTGCTCCTTAGGATAGGAGCCCACCAGCTGGCGACAGAAGGTAATGTAATAGGATATGGCCCGTTAGATGAGGATGATGCTGGTTTTAAGGGTCCATTTGGGGGCATACAACACAATCAGACTGATCTACTAGGATGCAGGTATGTAATTAGTATCATTGATTTTATATGATAAATGACTAGATGTTTTAGCACAATAACATATTTTGTTTTGGACAAATGGAGGACTCGACTGATTGGTGCTAGCAATCTAGTGTTGCACACAGTCATATACTATAGGAATCAATTTGACCAACGTGACGATCAAATGGTATGGGTACCTTATACATCGAAGATATTAGACATATTGTCTGAGATATGTTGATCAGATCAGCATGTATGGAAGACATATGCACCTCTTATTTGCTTTGACATCATGGAGATCTATTGTTCGGAGCGTATGATGCGACAGTTTGGCATGCATCAAGGTGTCCTACCACAATGCAATACTCACAATGGTCTTCATGATTTGGATCGACGAGGGCGGCATCGCCACGGTTGGAGTAGAGAGCATCAGGAGCATATTGACACATGGAAGCGATAGGAGGATTTGATTGTAGATGGCCCATCCATGCTCCCCATGATGGATTGTTATTATCCATATCTGGTGTGGTATAGGAGCATCACTAAGTGATTCATCTCGCCATTGATGAGTGAGTAGCCTGAGATGAGGTTTCATCCTCCAGATAGTGTGATGGACATTGTAGTAAGTACATTTTATTTTTGCCCCACTTTGTTATGTTGTTATTGTTATACTTATAAATAATATTTATTTTCTTTTTTATATTGACAGTTTTAGAGGATCACGTTGCTATACTACTGGATAAGGAACAGCTTCCATTTGGTCACTGTTGGGTGCAAGGATTGAGCACTTACCGATGTTATGGATGGTCTTGTCGATACTATGCAAGTAGTCTTAGAGGATATATGACTTCAAATTGTGCCATTGATGGATGATCCAAGTACCTCATCATATACCCCAGCACACCTCATATCCTAGCTTTTCAGACTTTGACCTCTCCATAGATGCATCTATATCATAAAAGGATGAGCGAGCCAAGAGACACATCGTACCGACCCGATGAGCACCACATTGATCAGCATGGGAAGGCCAAAGGCAGGGGTCGACTGAGAGTTTTCTGAGGTAGACGTCAGGCATATGTTGATAGACCGAGCATGCCAGCATCTCCCTCCCCATCAGTTGATACCATGCCTGATCCATCACGACAACGACCAGAGGTGATACGTGTTTACGAGAGGCGGACGTGGAGGAGGCTCTAGTATCTTGATATTACGTTTCTCGATAGTTGTGATACTTATACATATTTTTTTTACTAAAATATTTTATAATCATCAACTATTGGATTATATTATTTTAAAATTAATGTTACATATTTTTTTTTAATCTGAATGCACATGTTATAATTTTTGTTGGTTGCACAAAAAATTAATTGTTGAGCTTGATACATATTATAGGTTGGAATTTTGTGTGCCAATGAAAATAAGTTTTCTATTTTGGTTTGTAGCACAGTAGGGATAGATCCATGGGTCGACTCGTGCCAAGTTGCTGGTGTGTAACAAATGGATATTGAAAGTACTAATTTTTTGGGGGGAGTCTAAAGTATCACTTCAATAATTGATAGAATCTCTTTCTCAATTAAAAGCCTTCATTAGGAGCTTGTACACACGCTTCTAAAGCCATCCGATTAGCTACTGCACATGGTGCATTTTCCAAGGATGTTCTAGAGTTCCTCCATCAAACTGTAGTACAAAATCATCCCCAAAGATTTCTGTCGAGGCAGACATATGCCAAACATGAATACCTCTTGAAGCCATGGGTATAATATCTGACATAGAGACCCAATCTTGAGTAAAAAGGATACTGCGACTTCGATCTTTTTCAATAAAATCATCCCGTAATACATTAACAAAATCCAAAGTCATGTCATGTTGGTAGATAAGGGCGGTTCATAGAGGTGCCCTTTCATAGGGTGACTTATAGAGTCGCCCTACGATAGGACGACTCATGCTGTCATTCATCTGTTCTCTAGCTGGTAGTAAGGATGGTGAGTTAGTATGAAAAGTCACCTTATAAGTGATTTTATTTTAGACAGTATTTTGATAAATAATTTTGACAGAATATTATTTTGATAATTTTTTTTTAAATTAATATTATTTCGATAAAAAAGCTTGAGAATGGATGTTTAAGTGAAAAGAAGGATCCAAGTGTTTTAATTCTCTGATGAAGCATCCGACAGTGGTTTGACAATACACATGAGACATTGATTAGCCCGTCTTGATTAATTTGCATTAGAGCCCGTTAGAGAACTAAGAATATGATGGAGTATATGCATGGCATCAGGATGTTTTTTCCAACATACTTGATTGGATGATTTGGACTATAGCTTCAAGCAAACCACACCTTAGAGTCCATTACCCAAATAATATTAATTTTTTTTTACAAAAATAATACATGTTTTAACTTATTTACAAAACTAATGCAAAATCATAAAACACCATTTAGAATGATATTTTTTTGATAAAAAATATCATTTGAAATGGTGATTCTTCAGTCCACATCACCTCCCCCCATCCCTCCTGGACCATCGCCCCTTGAATGGCATTTTTGAAGACGCTATTCCAAATGGCGTTTTCAATCCTCACCTCCCCACAGGAAAAAAAAATAAAGTCAGCCATAGAAAAAAAAGGACAACACAGGAAAAAAAAAACAAAAAATAAGAAAAAAAACCATCCCATCAGGACACATAAAAAAAATTTAAAAAATTAAAAAAAATTAAAAAAAGAGAAGCATCAAGTGAAATGACATTTTTGAAAGCGCCATTCAGCATGGTGTTTTCAAAAATATCATTTTCACCTCCATTATTCCTATATATATATAAAAAAAAAAATCATACCTTTTCTTCCTCTCCGCAATGACTTTTTCCTCTCCGACGACTTCTCCCTCTTCGACAATGACTGATCCCTCCTTCTCCTCCTCCTCCATGCTGGTAAACTCCTCTTCCCCTTCTCTCTTCCTCCTCTTCTCTCCTTCTCTCCCTCTCTCTCTTCTCTCCCTCTGCCACTACCGGCGGCAGCCACCCCCACCCCCACCCCCCCAGCCCAGGCAGCTCCGCCCCCCTTTGGCCCGAGGCGGTGGCCACACCCGCACCCCTTTGGCTCAACGACAGCCCCACCCCCGGCAGCGACTGCACCTCGTCCCCACCCGCCTCCCCTCACCCCCCGGCGGCAGCCCCACCCTCCGACGGCGACCGCCCCCCTCCCCACCCACCTCCCCTGTCTCCGACGGCAGTGGCCCGATGGCAGCCCTATCCTCTGATGGTGGCTGCGCTCCCTCCCCACCTGCCTCCCCTCATCCCACTGGCGACAGTGGGCTAGCAGCAGCCTCGCTCCCTGACGGTGACTGCCACCTCTCCCCTCCTACCTCCCCTCACTCCCTCTGGTCGACGGCAGCCCCACCCCCGGCACCCACCTCCCTCACCCCCCTGGGAGCGGCTGTGACTGCGGCTGCCCCGTACCCCCTCTAACGGTCCTTCTTCCATCGTGGGACCCCTCCCCTCCCACCCCTCGTGCCTCCACCCAGAGCCTTCAACCAACCCCCTGTCCCATCACTATCATATTTTTTTTTTATTTTTTATTTTTTTATCTGAGTTAAACTCAATTTGATTAATATTGTTGATTAATTTAAGAATTTTAAATATTCTACGACATCCGGCATCCATAGACCCGTCAGTTGAGCAATGTAGAATATTCTATGGCATCCGTAGATAGAAATATATGATTAAATTATAAAAATTCTTTTTATTGAGGTTAGATCAAAATTACCACATAAGTTCAACGTACACCTACATGTCTAACATCTATAAAAAATCTACACGTTAACCCCCCAAGGTGGGGATTAAATTGTAGATTTTTCATAAATGTTGGGCTTTAGGTATACATTTTTTAAAATACTAAACTTAAATATAATCTCGACCTAAACTCAAGAAATATTTTTATAATTTAATTATATATTTTTATATGGATACCGTAAAATATATATATTGATTAATTGATTGTCCAGTTTGAATAATTTAGAAATTATATTTAATTCTATAACTAATTACAGTAATCAAACGATATGCAGAGGGTTCGAAAAAAATTTTGGACAGTATTTTTCTTTAGTTCTCCTCATACATTTTTAGCCATAGGGGAAAAACTAAGGAAAAATATTATCAAAATTTTTTTCTATCCCTATTGCATATTGTTTGATTATTATGATTAACTTATAGAATTGATGCAATTTCTGAATGGGATAGGATTTATCTTTGCCTATTAGTTGATGATAGGATGCATATTTATCGTGTAAGTCATTTAAAATGATAAAATAATTATTAATATAAAATTTTTGATTTTGATATTGTCATAGATTTTTGTGAGAAAATAGACATTATTCGGATTCGTCTACTATTGTATTATGATGATATAATACAGAATGACGAAGCTGGCATGCAGTACAGTAACCCTGCAAATCGGATGATTAGGGTATCTTCATCATTATTACGTCAAGAATTATTGGACCATTTATACAGTGATATTTCTGTAGACAAAGAAAAATATGAACTCAAATTGAAATGAAGATCTCCTAATCTATTGGGATAGTTAATGCAGAGCAAGTATATCCTAGTACCAATTGATGACGATGAAGATGTTCAAGAAATATTGATATTTTTTTTGAAATATTTAGAATATCAATTTTTAAAATTATATATTGAAAAGAAAGATGTACCGAGTTTTGGGTACTATAGTTGGCTTTTAACCCAAGACGGCAATATTCCTGGGCCTTCCTCTCCTTTAGTAACTCCGATGGTGCAAATGGATAGTGTTGAGATCATATTTGCAGAATAATATTTTACTACTGCTGGTCCTAGTTGTCCAATTATTCAAAATCCTATGGTGACTTCTCCTGTGATATCTTCTGCAGTGGTGACTTCTCCTGTGATATCTTCTGCAGTGGTGACTTCTCCTATGGTGCAAGTAGTAGTAAGTGCATGATACAGACTCATATAGGAAATGATGATTGGATAGGTAGTGGAATAAGTTCTGATAATTTAGATTTTAAGTTAGATGAAAGCAAGGGTAAAGACTATTGGATGGATGAGAACAGTAGCGGTGATGATGATGAAGATGAAGATGGTGATGAAGATGATATCAATGTGGGAAAATCTCAATCTAGTTTGCACAAACCTTCATAATTTTTGAATAATATAAATTTAGATGATGGTGGTTGTGTTAGCATTGGTCGAAGATTGAATTTTGACTATCAGTTTTGGGACACCTCGATGATTGAATTTTTTAAAGATCTAATATTTGAGAGTAAATATTATCTAAAGAGAGCTATTGATCTTTATTACATTATGAAGCATCGGATATATAATGTGATGCAGTCACATTCAAAGTTGTGGTCCATATGATGTACATCATCAGGTAACGTACAAAATTATAAATGGAGACTTCGTACTGTATTGTTAAAAAAATATGAATATTTTTAAATTATAAAATATGAGGATCCTCATACTTGTTTATTTATGGGGTTCAGTCGAGATCACAAATATATCAGTGAAAGGTGATTGGTACACTAGTCCGATATATTATTGAGAAGGATCTCAGTGTTAGAGTTGAAGCTATTGTGATAATCGTTAATGATCAATTTTAGTACACAGCATCTTACAGAAAAGCATGGTGTGGAAAGCAAAAGGCATTGACTGATATTTATGGAGAATGAGAGCCGTCTTATGCAAAATTACCTTATTATATGGCTGCACTCCAACATGCAAATCTCGGTACTGTTGTTTCATGAATTTTTTTTCAAACTGTAAATTTCGATGTTCAGATTTTAAATTATATTTTTTGAACTTTTAAACCATCCATCCAGGATTTTAGGCACTGCCATCCTGTAATCAACATTGATGGCACGTACTTGTATGAAAATTTTAAAGGTAAGATGTTAATTGCAACAGAAATTAATGCAGAGAATAGAATTTTTTCCTTAGCATATGCAATTGTGGATGAAGAGACGACTGCCAGTTGGAGTTAGTTTCTTTTCCAGCTCAGAACACATATCGTCAAAGATAGAAATGGAGTATGCTTAATTTCTGACAGGCATCTAGGTATATTAAATGTCATTGCAGATGAATCTATTAGATGGAGTCCACCACGTGCCTATCATCGATACTGCTTACGATATATTTGCAATAATTTTAATACTCATTTTAAAAATATGCAGCTTAAAAGAGTAGTATAGCAAGCAGGAAGCACTGATAAAGTTTGCAAGTTCAATTTTATCATGGATAGGATCGGAACAGTGAATGAAGAGGCTTGGAGTTGGTTGTCTGAGTTAGAAAAAGAGAAGTAGACATTGGCACATGATGATGGTCCGTGCTATAGTGTGTTAACTATAAATTTGTCGAAGATTTTTAACAGTATTTTACGAGGAGCTAGGAATGTGCCAATTACAGCTTATGTTCAAATGATATTTTACCGTCTTGTGAAATACTTTAATATGAGACATACCCAAGCCTTAAGATATATATAAGAGAACCCAAATAATCTTTTTACTCCTCATATTGCTATTAAGATTGCTGAAGATCAAGTTAAAGCTAATCAGCATCGAGTAACAACATTCAACCTTCAAAGAGGCATATATGAAGTGCTAACGAGGAGAGCCAGTGTAGGGTTAAGAGGTGAAAAAAATTCACATACTGTTACTTTAAGTGAAAAAAAATATTCTTGTGGAAAGTGGAGCATGTACAAATATCCATGTTCACACGTTTTAGCTGTATGCTAAGAAATTACTGTATATTTTCATGAATTTGTGGATGATGTATATACAATTACAGCATATATGAATACTTAGAGTGGTGAGTTTAATCCATTACCACATGAAGATTATTAGATGCATACAGGTATGTTTAAATATATTTCTGATTATCATCATTTGAGACCCAAGCAGAAAGGCAGACCAAAATCAACAAGATTGTGAAATAAGATGGATGATAGGCAAATAAGAAGCAAAAATCATTGTGGTATTTGTAACGAACAAGATCATGATTGCTGTCGCTGTCTTAGGATACTTCAACACACTTCAATTTCAAGCAGTGAAAAAAATTAAAGGCTGCAGAGATATATTTTCAATATTATTTTATATTTTTTTTTGGGATTATATTTTAAATATTATTTTATATACAGAAATGTATTATGTGATAATATTGTGCTACCAAATATTTACTAGTAATGAAAAAATCACATCATCATTTTTATACATTGAAAATTATATTTTTTATGCTCTAATACACTTGAAATATATATCTTATTTTAGATATATTAGTGTGTTATGGCGTACGATCCACGACATCTAGGCCCTCGAGATAGGAGTATTCTTATATTACAGGAGCACCATCGATCACAG
Source organism: Elaeis guineensis (assembly GCF_000442705.2). Classification (NCBI taxonomy): domain Eukaryota; kingdom Viridiplantae; phylum Streptophyta; class Magnoliopsida; order Arecales; family Arecaceae; genus Elaeis; species Elaeis guineensis. The sequence goes on along the minus strand of NC_025993.2, from coordinate 182,298,897 downwards.
ACTATTTTAAATGACGGTATAAGCATTCCATACTTACTCTTACATATTTATATTTTTTATAAAAAAATATTGTTAAAGTCTCATATATTATCTAATTATTGTATCTTATTTCAGGAGCCCAGACACTTTTGACTACGACGATCTGATGCTGACTTCTGGAGGACAAAGCATATTTTAGCTAGAGTACTAGATTATTTATGATATCTGAGATTTTATGAAGTGTATCGGATTGATCGTATACAGATGGATATTAGTCTTATTACTTTTAATAATTTAAGATTGTAAAATATTTTATACAGTTTCATTTGTTCTTAATTTTATAGTATTTTGCTAATTTTATTTTTATTATATAGACTGATTCTATATCAGATCTTATGTTAGATTGTCGTCGTGTTTTATCTATGACTAATGAGGACGAGCGAATTCGGATAGTGCGTGTGATGGAGAGATCATATTCGAGAATATTGGTGGCAATTGGCGTTGACCCAGATATGTATACACCTTAGCATGGAGCAGCCAATGCGCTAGATATTACATATACACCGTCACCATATGTTTCACAAATAACATCATCGCATATTCCACAGATATCATCACTATACACTGCACAAATGCCACCACCGTTTGATCCACAGATAACAGAGTCTTCTTCTTCCTACATGCCTCAGATGACATCATCGGGTCCTAGTTGGCCACATGAGTATGACACTTTTTTTCCAAGCCCATTCTTATATCCAAATGGGGGGTCGAGGGGGTCGAGGGGATCACTTAGCTCGCAGATACTCTGACAGCACCGATTATTCCTAAGCAGCATGATGATGATATGGGGGAGGAGTCATCACAGCAGATACAGGAGCAGGAGCAGCTACTGAGAAGATCCAAGCGATCACGACGATCTCGATGTCCTTGTGGGACTTAGTATTTTTTAGATTTGTACTTAATATTTTTAAAACTTTTATTATACTTTATTTTGATATTTTGATATTTTTATTATATTTTTATTCTATTGTACTTTATATTACTCTATATCATTCTTATATCATAAATCAGAAGATATATTCATACCATAAATCAAAGACCATAAATCAAAACTGCTGTAAGAAAATATAGTACTACATCAGCACACCATACAATATATATACATCACAGAATACATAAAATCCTCATAATCTAATCTTTCGGATCAGCTGGAACAGTAGGGCGATAGCGACGAGCTGATGAGGATGGACGAGCTGAGGATGGCCTAGAGGAGGATGGCTGACTAGGAGGAGGCTGACTGGGAGGCTGAGTGGATTGATTACTTGAAAGAAAGATTTAAAATAAAAATATTCATCCACTGGCCGATATGGATAACATTCTGTAAAACTGTAGCCAATCCTATAGAGTGAATATTTTACTTTTCTATTCTACCTGATTCTCTCTGTATTGCAGTTTAAAGCACTCTAAGAGTGCAGATAATCTTGTCTAACTGATATTACATATCTATATGAGGCGAATATCTCTCTAATTCTTCGATGTGACAGACTAAAGTATGAATATCTCGTCTGATATCATGCACTGTTGAAATAAGATTGTCCACTTTTTGCTCAAATAAGGAAGAACTATGTACCACTAGCATCCATACGTGCAGTGCTTTCTCCTGAAGATGATGATTGAAGAATAGATATAACTTCTCAAATAATTATACTGACCATATTTGGAGCCATCTTCATTTGCTGAATAGGTTTCGTACCTTCTATAGATCGAGAAGGTCCTGCTTCACTCCTCCTAGAAGGTCCTGCTTCACTCCTCCTCGTGGAAGAAGGTCCTGCTTCACTCCTCCTCATGGAAGAAGGTCCTGCTTCACTCCTAACTTTTTTCTCACCTGAAATATCTTCATCTTCTCTCCTTTTATCTTTTCTAAACTACTCACCATCAATTTTAAACTAATGCATTCTGTGTAAGGCTCCTTCATTAATTTTGCTATCTCTACCTAATTTTGCTGATTGTTCATCCTGAAATCTTACTCCATAATGTTTCAAAACATGGGTTAACATTATTGTATAAGACAGAGACGTCTGTACCATAGGACAGCTTCTTGCATAACATTGATTATCGTTCTTGAAAGGTTGAGTGGAATGCATTTCACTGCATGATATATAATTGCTAAATCACTCTCAGTTATAATGTCAAATCCTCCAGCCCGAGATTATATAATTCAGCAAATAATTATATGCGATAATCTTATTTTAATATTTAAATATCTTCCATAAATTCTCTGAAACTGATCATTATCCTTTACTCGAATAACAATTTCGATTCTTGTACTTTTATCTTTTCTACTGTCTTGCAACTCACCTATCATCTGAAGTTTTAAAATTTCTTCTAATATTTCATTATCAAAATAAATTCTTTTTCCTTTCACTGAAGATGATACAGTATGTTCTTCAAATGAAATATTTTCATAAAACTTTCTAACTAACTTCATAAATATCAGAGCTTCAGCAGTGCAAATAAATTCCCATCCTATGACTCTAATTAAGTTAACAATCTCAAATCCTTTTGAATCTAAAAAATTCATATCAACAACACGGCTGGAAAAAATATTTTTGTCACTTACAGGTCTTGCAGGAGGAGGTGATCTTGAGGTAGGAGTTGTCGGAGGAGGATATCTTGAAGGAGGAGGAGGTGATGGTGCTTTGGTTGCTTCTCTTCTCCTTCCTCTGCTTTCTTGACTTCTGCTTATTCTTTAATATTGGGAAAGATGCATCTTCGGAGCTATTGGTCGAGAATGAGATGGAGGAGGTTGATGCCGAGAACGAGATGGTGGAGGTTGATGGAAGGAGGTTTTTAGCAGAAGAAGGAGAAAAAGAAGGAGAGGAGATGGTTGTGAAGATGACAGCTAGAGATTCTGATCGAGAAGGAGATGGAGAAGGAGAAGAGATTGTTAAGGATTCGACTGGATTGTAGGTGCCTACAATCTAATTATCAATATTTAATTAAAAATTTTTTAAAAAATAGACGTCCACATCTAGCTTGTAGGCACTTACATCTGGTTAACACCTAATTTTTTAAAAATAAAATACCATTATTTATATTTAATTAAAAAAAAATTTAAATAAATTAGGTGCCTAATCTGGATGGTAGGCACCTACAATCCAGATGTAGGTGCCTACATCTAGATTGTAGGTGCCTACAATCCAAAAATACCTAATTTTTTTATTTTTTTAAATGAAATATCATTATCCACATTTAATTAAATTTTTTTTAAAAAAAATTAGGTGCCTAGCTTGGATTGTAGGTGCCTACAATCCAGATGTAGGCACCTACAATCCAGAAACACTTAATTTTTTTATTTTTTAAAATGAAATATCATTATCCATATTTAATTAAAAAAATAAAAAAAATTAGGTGCCTGGATTGTAGGTGCCTACAATCCAGAAATATCTATTTTTTTTATTTTTTTAAATAAAATATCATTATTCATATTTAATTAAAAAAATTAAAAAAAATAGGCATCTAATCTGGATTATAGGTGCCTACAATCCAGATGTAGGCACCTACATATGGATTGTAGGTGCCTATAATCCAGAAACATTTAATTTTTTTATTTTTTAAATAAAATATCATTATCTATATTTAATTAAAAAAATTAAAAAAAAATTAGGCACCTAACCCGGATTGTAGGCGCCTACATCTGGATTGTAGGCATCTATAATCCAGAAACACTTAATTTTTTTTAAAATAAAATATCATTATCTGTATTTAATTAAAAAATTAAAAAAAATAGACGCTTAACCTGAATTGTAGGTGCCTATAATCCAAAAACATCTAATTTTTTTATTTTTTTAGATAAAATATTATTATCCATATTTAATTAAAAAAATTTAAAAAAATTAGGTGTCTAACCTGGCCTATAATCCAGATGTAGGCATCTACATCTGGATTGTAGGCACCTACAATCCAGAAACACTTAATTTTTTTATCTTTTTAAATGAAATGTCATTATCTATATTTAATTCAAAAAAATTTTAAAAAAATTAGGTGTCTAACCTGGATTGTAGGCGCCTACAATCCAGATGTAGGCACCTACATCTGGATTGTAGGCCCCTATAATCCAGAAATACTTAATTCTTTTTTTATTTTTTTAAAATAAAATATCATTATCTATATTTAATAAAAAAAAATAGGCACCTAATCTAGATTGTAAGCGCCTACATCTGGATTGTAGGCACCTACAATCCAAAAATACCTAATTTTTTTTATTTTTTTTAAATAAAATATCATTATCCATATTTAATTAAAAAAATTAAAAAAAATTAGGTGCCTAACTTGGAATGTAGGCGCCTACAATCCAGATGTAGGCGCCTACATCTGGATTGTAGGCGTCTACAATCCAGAAACATCTATTTTTTTTAAAATAAAATATCATTATCCATATTTAATTAAAAAAATTAAAAAAAATTAGGTGCCTGACCTGGATTGTAGGCACCTACAATCCAGAAATATCTAATTTTTTTATTTTTATAAATAAAATATTATTATCCATATTTAATTAAAAAAATTTAGAAAATAGGTGCCTAACCTGGATTGTAAGCGCCTACAATCCAGATGGAGCGCATACAATCTAGAAACACCTATTTTTTTTATTTTTTTAAAATAAAATATCATTATCCATATTTATTTAAAAAAAATTAAAAAAATAGGTGCCTACAATCCAGATATAGGTGCCTGCATCTGCTTAGCTGCCTATTTTTTTAGGCGCCTATAATCCAAATGTAGGCGCCTACATGAGTGCTTAATTTTTTTGGATTTTTTGCCAAACTTGAATTGTAGGTGCTTAGGAGGCATCTATAATCAGATGTAGGCACCTATAACTGGGTTGTCCTGTTGGATCACGGGTGGCTCGCTGGATCACGGGTCGGTTAGATCATAGAAATTTTAGGTCAAGTCATAGTATCCGGATGCTTTAGGTCAGGTCTCACGGTGCTTTAGGTTAGGTCAGGTCAGGTCATAGTAAACTTTAGGTCAGATTAGATTACAGTGTTTTGTTCACATCAGTGCACATCACAAGATTGGTTGGACGTTAGCGACCTTCGATTTAGGGTTTAAGGTTTAAGATTTAGGGTTTGGGTTTAAGGTTTAGAGTTTAGGGTTTACTGATCAGCATCCATACACATCCATGATGATGATGGCTTGGAGATCATCTCCTGATTGATCATCGAACCACGACCTCCGATGAGAGCTAGGAGGATCCTATCGACTCAGATCGGAGGATGAGAGTTGGAAAGATCTGGATTCTACTGGAGGACAATTGGATCCGATGAGAGCTGGAAGGATCGGATCTGACCGGATGGTAAGAGCTGGGAGGATTCAAAGACGACCGGATCTGACTGGAGGATGAGAGCTGGGAGGATCGATCGATCGGATTCGACCAAAAGATGAGAGTTGGGAGGATCCAGATCCATCGGATGAGAGCCAGTAGGATCAGACTGGAGGATGATTGGATCCGACCGAAGGATAAGAACTGGGAGGATTCGACCGTTCTGAGCGGAGAATAAGAGCTGGAGGATATGATCAAAGTACGAACGAGGTGATGAGCTGGGAGGATCCGGATCTGATCAGAAGATGAGAGCTAGCAGAATCAGATTGGAGGACGATCGATTCTGATCGGAGGTGGATTATTTTCATAATTTATTTTAAAATTATCTTCATAAATTATTTTAAAATTAATAATAAATCAGTAAAAAATTAAATTTAACAGGATGGTGGTGGATTATTTTTTTAAAATTAATTTGAAAACGTCGTTTCAAATGGCGCTTTCGATTTTTTCTACCAGCATGACGTGTAAAACCAGGATGACGTGTACTGAAGTGTGCCACGGAGGTGGGGATGTATAGCGAAAAAATACCATTCTAAATGACGTTTTCTATTCAATAAACGTCATTCCAAAATGTTTTATAATTTTGCATTACTCTTGTAAATAAGTTGAAATATGCATTATTTTTGTAAATTTTTTTTAATATTATTTGGGTAAAAAACTTCCACACCTTGCGCACAGCATGGATTGTTTACTAGTATCAGTTTATTAAGTCGAAATAAATAATGGTCTACAAAATTATATCTATACCAACATACTTCTCTTTAAAGTCAGTATTTCCAACCTATTAGAAAATTATTCATGACAACCTACTAAAATATTCTAAACTTCCCATATCTCGATCGCCACGTTTTTTTTATCACATTTGACCAACAAGTCACTGAAGAGGCACTTGGGGTTTATTTGGCTAGAAGCAACCACCATTTACATGTAAAAGAATTACGCGTATGGATAGTTCACGAACCTCCGTCCTCGTCAATTGACTGGTAGTTGATAGGATCAATTGCACGTATGTGCCAAAAATACGTCAACAAACAGAATAATCGGGTCGTTTACCAAAAAAAAAAAAAAAAAAAAAAAAAACAGAACAATCGGGTCTTCCACGCTTGCTGGTGCACCTCGTCACATGCTACAGTGTTCCGGCCCGAGCCCGGTGGCGGAAAAATAAATAAATAATAGAATCCTTCGCGAAAGTTCAAATGGTCCGATAAGGTACCTTCACCGCGGAAGGAACGATCAGCGGTCTAACGAACTAGTGTTCCCGGATCCGTCCGCGTCGTGTTGGGTATCTTCACCCACCAATTCTGACGAACAAAGTGCCTTGCCGTGCTCGGCCCAACCATTCCGAAAACCGAAATTAGACTTATGCGGTTCGACCGGGCGAACCGCCGGGGTCGTTCGTCCCGTTCGAAACCCCAAACGGCATACGGTCCGGGTCACCGGTTGGAGCGAGGGTGGTAACCGCACCGAGAGAGGAGAGTATCCCATCCCTATTTGGTTCGATCGAGTGTCTTGAACCTCCCTAGGGTTTATTTTGTTCTCTAGAGAGCGACGAACGAGTGTGCGCTCCTTCTCTTCTCTCGATTTCGAGTCCTCTTTCTTGTTTCTAAGATCTTCCTCCGAAATCTTGGGCTTTTCTCTTCAGATCTTCAATGGCGGTAATTTTTTTCTTCCATTTTTTTTTGTTTTTTCAGTTCGTTGTTTCCCTCATTGAACGCGTTGTTCCCTTGTTATCTCGTTGTTTGGATTGTTCTTTTTCTTTTCTTTTAATTTTTTTCCCGATTTTAGGTGGAACGGTTGCTTAAAGATGAAGCCACCGAAGAGAAGGGAGATCGAGCCAGAATGGTATGCCTTTTACCGTTCCACTTTCGCTATAGATTTTGATGAAATGAATGCAAGAATATCGAGATAGTGGATTGGTTATGTAATCTGTTTTTTCCCCAGCTTTTTTTTGGGTGTATTCTTGGTTTATTTTATTTATACTGTTCCACTATCATATTTTGTACCAAAAGACTTTTTCTTTAATCAACCACAGTAATGTGAGAATAACAAGTCGTGAGAATCCTTGGAAGGGACCAAGATGTAGCGAATGGAAGCGTGGAGCGAGATTAGCCTTGATTTTTTTTTTTAGTTTCATTTTTTATTCTGTTAACTGGATTTTCTTTCCATAAAAGATGAGACCTTTTTTTCTGGTAATCATGGTCTGAAACGCTAGAACTTTTGGAAATAATATTTGGAAGTATGGTTAGCTTATAGCAGCTTAGGTTATACAATGCTAAGTTGCCTTCAACCTCCATTTAGTATCTCGTGGGTGTGGGTCATTTCACCTGTTGAAGCCATCTTCACGACCGGTATACAGGGGTTAACTGCCAATTAAGAAACAGAATGGTATTGATAACATTTAATTGTATGTTAAGCTCTCCAAACTCATTGAAACCTTTGATGACACATGGATGGGATTTTTTTTTTAACATTTTTTCTCATTCTTTCCAGAAAAACAATTAAATGTCCGCTTATATGATAGATAACACTCAGATGAATCATATCAACGAGACTGATATTACCAGATTGTATAGTTTTACGTTGAAGGTTTGGAGATGTATCCTTATTATGGTTTTCTGCAGTATATATAAATAGCTAAATCTACTTGTTTATATTACATAAGAAGCTATACCGACCAGATTCATCAAGTGTACAAGGTCATCATACAATTCAGGTGGACTACTCAACAAGCTTCCCACAATGTTTCACAAACATATATTTTCACTGCATGATATTTAAATTGTATGTATTTAGAACTTTATAAAGACTAATTATTTTGCTGTAATTCCCTGCACCCTGCCCCCACCTTGAGGAATCATAAATATTTCCTTGTGAAGACCTTTATCAGATCTTTTGTATCTCCATTGCTGAAATTCATTTACTGTTGCAACATTTTGATAATTATCTTTCTCATGCAGGCATCATTTGTGGGTGCCATGGCAATTGCTGATGTAGTCAAGACCACTCTAGGGCCAAAAGGAATGGTACGTGCATCTTCAAACTTTAGCCAGCATCTTCAAATTTGTTCAGTTAATTTAAACTTCATATGCGTTCATTTGATATGCAGGACAAGATCTTGCAGTCAACTGGCAGAGGACGCAGTGTTACTGTTACCAATGATGGTGCTACTATCTTGAAATCACTTCATATAGACAACCCAGCTGCTAAGGTACTAGTTGGTATCCTTTGGTTTGCCTTCCTGGTTATTAAATTGGATGTATACCTATTATTATAGGTTTCATTTAAATTGTCATTCTTCACGTCCTTTTCCTCAACTCGATAAATTCCAAGTAATTGATTGCAAATCTTTCTCTGACGAGGCAAAATTCTCAGTAACTGATATCAAATCTTCCTTGATGAGGCTTTATCTCTTTCTTCCTAAGCACCTGGTATAAAAAAATTTGCTAATCAGCTTTCCTTTTTTCCCTAATAAAAAAAAACTGTTTTCACATGGAATATTGTTCGCCCTCGAGAAATTAGTAGGGGGAGAACCAAGTTCCTCCTTAATTTAAGAATCAGATATCTCAAAAGTTCAAGATGACGAGGTTGGTGACGGGACAACTTCTGTTGTTGTTTTGGCCGGAGAGCTTTTGAGGGAAGCAGAAAAATTGGTCAATGCAAAGATTCATCCAATGACTATCATTGCAGGTCTGTCTTGAGATACTGTACATCTATCTTCCTCAGTAATTTATCATTAAAGCGTTGTTGGATGTATAGCTTCTAAATATTTGTGTATAAGGTTGATTTTGATTATCATATTATCCTTTTCCCTGCACTTTTTATCCATCCACACTTGAATTTTTGATTAGCATATTCTTGATTTTTTAACTAAAATGAATTTGGCTTTACAGGCTTTTGGGCCTATTTATGCTTTCCATCTTTTGATGAGTATGGAGTTATAATTGCTGCAAATCATTTCACCTGGTGTTAGTATTATTCTGTTACATTTTCCTGTCTATCTTTTTAAATTAAAAATGATTTGTCTGATCCTTTATTTTGCAGTTTTTTGTGGTTCTTTTGTTGTAGATAGCTTTTACACGTCATATCAGTTTGTCCGGTGGGTCTTTGATATGGGACTCATGGAAGGAAAAAACAGGAATGATTTCAGAGAACTATCATATCAAGTGTTTTGACATTTTATTGTTTAATGGGAAGCATCACATCGAGCAATGACAGAATAACTTATGGTGAATTTGGCAGTTAAGGGTGGAAATTCAAAGGAGATTTTGTTACATTATCATGATTGAGCACAATGACAAATAAACAGTAAACAAGGTTGACTAGATGTTAATAAGAGGGGAAAAAAGACTAAGCATGTGACCTATGATGTTTTACTTAATAGGTTTGGTTTTGCCTAACATCTCCACATCGCTTCACATTGTCCACATTCTAGATGATAATTGTTGATGCCCAGAAGCATTTTAGTTTCTTGCATTTTGGTCATGTCTAACTTTATCTATCTGGTCTGATAGGTTACAGAATGGCTGCTGAGTGTGCACGCAATGTTTTATTGCAGAAGGCCATGGACAACAAGCAGGATCCAGGTATTGACTAATGTGAAGAAATCACAGGCTGCTCATTTTTCAATATTGTCATTTTGCACATCAAAGATGGGGCTTTTATTAAACTACCATAAACTTGGGATCCATGTGTTGACTAATGCAAAGAAGTCATAAGGCATTCTTTTGTTAGATATTGCCATTCTGCTCATCTTTGATGGGCTTGAGTAAGTTCAATAAACCTGTCATACCATCACCTTTAAGGTTTACCATTACCCAGATAGCAGATTTACCGCAAAATGTGCAAATGCATGTGTATATAGTTATGCTGTAGCTCCTATGGTAAGAAAGAGAAGGGATTCCATTTAGTCTTTCTTTCCCAGTTTTGCATATAACTGACATATGCTATGCTTATTTGGTAATGCAGAGAAATTCACGTCAGATCTAATGAACATCGCGATGACTACATTGAGTTCAAAAATACTCTCCCAGGACAAGGAACATTTTGCTAAGCTTGCAGTGGATGCTGTTTTGAGGCTTAAGGTATCACATTTCTTTATTAATATGTAATGCAGCATAAAAGTTTCTTTTTTATTTGCAACATGTAGGTGCATTAACCTTACTGGCGATTGCTTGTGATTTTCTATAATTTACGTTGGTAGTTTGATTGTCATGTTACACTTTCTTATCAGAATTATATGTTACGACTTCCTATTCAGAGTTTGTGTCATCAATGTTCCTAGAAATTACTTGAGATGGTACTACATGTTTTGAGCTAATTCTTTTCTAAATTGTTTATATTTCTTGTTGATGGCAGGGCAGCACAAACTTAGATGCTATTCAAATTATTAAAAAAGCTGGAGGATCTCTGAAGGATTCGTTTTTAGATGAAGGGTAGGGATTTAACCATATTGAACAAATATTTAGCATGTGATTTAAGGCAGCATCAGATGGTATATGCTAGTCTTTGCTCAGTCACTGATTGTTGCATCCACCTTTTTCAACTTGTGTTTTTTGTCGTACTGCATATGCTTCCCTTGGTTTTTGATTATCAATACTATCATCTGCCTTTTGAATCTGTAAAAGAGTCATACGATACATGATAGCTAATTTTTACTTGCATCTGCTCCCTGGTGAAGATTTGTATGGTAAGACAAGTCTTTTTTCCACATCTTTAATCCTCTGTCACTGTGCTGGTTTTCCTGACTGTTCACCTAGGTTTTGTTAGTTAACTTCAGTTTTTTTTCCTCGGCATGTAGGTGCTTTCTTATAAGACATCTTTTATACCAACAACCAAGTAACTGTATTCGAGTGTTTTGACTCCTCAACTTTCTATTTTATTCTCTTGACTTGGTGGAAAATCTTTTGCATGCATTCCCATATCTTGGTCCAATGTGCTTTGTGACGTGTCAGCTTTTTTAGAAAAAAAGTGTGCATGGACGTGCTGAAACTGTTGGGCATTTTTGTATCAAAAAGTCCTGGTCATACTGTGGTGGTACACCAGTTTCATTGATGTTCCCCCTCAGTGGTAGGGCTGCTAATAGATTTGACAATATTAAATAAATTTTTTTTTATGAACAGCAAATAGTAGCAGATAAAGAGGTGCCTGGGAGGTAAAAGAGAAGGTAAGAAGGTGGAATGGAGGAGGATTAGAAGTTGAGAAACAAGATAAACAATAACTGAGAGGAAAAAGACCTCTGCCTAATTCACTCAAAACAACCGATAGAACAATGTCTGCTAACAATTAAAGGACTCTCAGCTTACCTATAATGAACATAGAACTATCACAAAGTTTATCTCAACAACAAACCTAAGACTCTAAATAATGTAATTTCATAGAGACTTTAAGTCTTAATCAATTTAAAAATCCATTACCTAAAACTGCTCATTTTCTTCAAGAAAAAAAAAATCTGGGGCTTTCCCAAAAATTTTACTAATATTTCTTTTGAATTCTGCATAGAAAGCCAAAAAGATCTTTTCATAACACCATTGCAATGACTGAAGATTTTTCCGTAGCCTAACCCACATGTAAGATAGGACTTGTAAACAATAGTCCAACTCAAAATAGGATTCAAAAGTACACCAGAAATGTAGCACTGGAAACTAGTATTGGAAATTGCAAGGAAATATGAAATACATAATTCCAAAGACTTGAATGGAAAACCTCAAAGATTGGGTCTATTCAAGTATGAGCAGAATGTTAACTAAAGGGATTCACAAAAATGTAAGCTAGGGCCCATGTAGGACTGCCAATGAGCCTGGATGGCATGAGTGGCCCAATGACCATGCCTAAGCAAAATGGGGCTTGGGCTCATGTTTGTTGCCCGAAAGTTTGTTTGGGCCCAAAGTTGGGGGGGCTATTTTTTGAAACCAGGTTTGGGCTGAATTTTCAGCCAAAGGGATTTCGATTGGTTTTGCCCATCTTAAATTGTTACTTATAGTCAGGTTAGTCCCGTGCGAGGTTCACCAAATTGGTACTAGAGGAGGTTGTATCAACAGGTGCCCAGTTCAATACTGTATGGGTCTAGATTGTGCCATTTTGGGGCATACCGAGAATAGAGAGGGAGGGGGAGAGGTTCTAGCTTGTGCCATTTTGGGGCATACCGAGAATAGAGAGGGAGGGGGAGAGGGAGAAAGGGTGAGAGGAGGAGAGAGAGAGGGGGGGAGGGGAGGGCCGAGGGAAACCAAAACCCTAACCCTGGTGGAGTGAGAGAGAGAGAGGGAGGGAGGGAAGGAAGGAGGAATGGGGAGGACTGAGGGAAACCCTAACCCTGGTGGAGTGAAACGGAGTAACTCATCGGAAAACCTCGAACTTGTCTTGAAATTATAGGTTGAACCATGTTGATCTCTGACCGGTCCATTTGGTACACCCAGAATCAGCCGGCTCAGCATGGTTTGACCATCTTTGCTTTTGGGTCGATGTCCTTTATGCTTGATTTAGGCCAGACGATGCTCAAGCTGGATCTTTATTTTTGGGGCTTGCTTGGGGCCTAGTTGTGGCCCGGCCCATTGAGAGCCCTAGGCCTGACCATCCAGGCCTCCTTTTTACCATGTTTGGCTGAGGATAATGAGAGCTTGATTTTCTAGGCTGTTCTGGGTCAACCATGGACCACAAGATGTTGCATGGTTTAGTGGTCTATGTTGTTTAACAGGGGCTGTTATCCAACAAGGGTTGATGCAAGTGTGAAATGTTGATGCATGAGTACCTGATCAAATGAAGCTTTTTCTACTATGCATGACAGTTCCTTTTAAGGCTATTATGTTTTTAATAATGTTTATAAAGAATAAAGTTCCTTTTAAGGCTATCATGTTTTTGATGATGTTTATAAAGAATAAAGTTTTGTATATGCAATAGACTTCTAGGATTGGTAGTAGGAAACTTCCATTTAGGGTGGCGCACCCTCTTCTGTATGTCCTAGGTTACCTGTCCCTGCACCCTCTGTGTTTTCTTATAATTTTTTCTTGAAAGACCAACTCCCCCATGTCCACATCGAATCCACTTCCAGTAACTAAGCAACACCTTGAATTTGCTATCTTTTATTGCCATTTTGTTTTGCTCCTATCTTTATATATGGAAAGTTCCAGACCAACAATGTACTTTAAACATTATTAAAGTTTACCTTGCTATGGTAAGTCATGATATGTACCAGATCCAGGGCAGTAGGTACTGTCATATGGTTGGTTTTTCAACGTTGGTTGAATGCTTTAGACATGATGGTCTTTCGATAGTCTTGTAAAATATTTTATATACAGGGTTCTTGTTATGCCATTATGTACATATCACAGACCTACAAATTCTTTTGAATAATTCATTTCATTCCTTACAAAAATGCATTTCTTGAGCTACTAGTGTAAAACTATATTGCTCTCATGTCATGTCCCAGTCTTCAGGTATAATTTCGAACTGTGATTTTCTTTTCTTTTCCTTTTTTGCATGTATGTGTGTGGATAGGAGGGGTGAACCCAGTCATTTCTTTCCAGCATATTTACAGGCCATGGCATCAGCCATTACAATCATAGCGAAATCAGTATTAGGAATATGAGTTCCAAGGAATTCATTGATGCTATCAATAGCACTACTATCCAAGAAAGTGAGTGATTGAACTCAACGTTATTTGATGTTTTGGATTCTGCATATGTTCCCAACTAGTCTGGGATTAAGCATAGTTGAGTTGAGTTGGTCTCTACATATGTTGATGCTGTTTTATAATCTTTCATTTTGCTCTAAAAAGGTGCAACACTACTTGTCCCATATTAATAATATGCTGTTGTATCGTGCAGGTTTATTCTTGACAAGAAGATAGGCATTGGCCAACCGAAATGCATTGAAAATGCAAAGATCTTGGTTGCAAACACTGCTATGGATACTGACAAAGTCAAGATCTATGGGGCTCGAGTTCGTGTTGATTCAATGGCGAGAGTTGCAGAGATTGAGGGGGCTGAAAAAGAGAAAATGAGGGAAAAAGTGCAGAAGATCATAGCTCATGGCATTAACTGCTTTGTCAACCGACAGCTTATATATAACTTCCCCGAGGAACTCTTTGCAGATGCTGGAATACTTGCCATTGAACATGCTGATTTCGATGGGATTGAGAGGCTAGCGCTGGTGACTGGTGGTGAAATTGCATCAACTTTTGATAATCCAGAGTCTGTTAAGCTTGGTCACTGCAAGCTTATTGAGGAGATAATGATTGGCGAGGACAAGTTAATTCATTTTTCTGGGGTTGAAATGGGTCAGGCATGTACCATAGTTTTAAGGGGTGCAAGGTATGGCTTTTTTAAATAGATATCTAAGATTAATTTGGATATTCTTATCAAATTTTACTGTGGAATCACTTTGTTTTAAGCCTTTTTAAATACCTACCCAGCTTGTCCATTGAATATCCTTTACATGGTCGACAGTGAGAAGACATGAATGGTCATGAGAAATGAATTCTTCCAATCGGTAAATCTTGGTTTAGTTCAATCCTGAAAAATTGAGACATTAGAAAGTAGAAACCACTTAGAAGAAATGTGAAGTCTCTAAACATTTTGGATGGTGTGATTTGGGACTTGCTGACTGCAACAATCTCTTCTCTTTATTATTTCTCATGGTTGGCTGTTTGAGGATTTATCCATTGTCAGCCTCTTTGGGCATCCAAGCAGACCCTTCATTATCCCTAATATTAATTATCTGGGCATAATCCTTTTGAAGTTTGGTTTAGGTTTTCTCCCGACCATTCTATTTCCCTTGCATAATCACTATAGATCTCATAATTTCCATGAGATTTCAGCTATTCCATGTCCACCCAAACTGATGAGAAAATGCATAGTATTCTTGTTCATGGTTGTAATTTTTTGATATGGATGTTCTCCCTACCTTCCACTTGCTAGGCCCAATGAAATAAGTGATTGGTAGGCCATTGGAGTACGATAGATACATTTCTTTTTCTTTTTTTTCTTTTGAAGGGAGAAACTTTTATGCATAATATCAATTTACTGCAAGGCATTGATATTTATAGGATGTTCATTTTCTGTACTCAGTTCCCATGTATTGGATGAAGCCGAAAGATCCTTGCACGATGCCTTGTGTGTGCTTTCTCAGACAGTGAACGACAGCCGAGTTTTGCTTGGTGGTGGATGGCCTGAGATGTTGATGGCAAAAGAGGTAGATGAACTTGCCCGAAAGACTCCTGGGAAGAAGGCTCATGCCATTGAAGCTTTCTCAAGGGCACTCCAGGCGATACCAACCATCATAGCTGACAATGCTGGTCTGGACAGTGCTGAGCTTATCTCACAGCTTCGTGCGGAACATCATAAGGAGAGAACCAATGCTGGAATTGATGTCATATCTGGCGGTGTAAGTGAAAAGAAGTCCATCTCTAATTCTTTAGAAATTAGAATTGCATTTATTTTACTTATAGTGAATCTTAATTTTCTGGTACAGGTGGGTGACATGGAGAAACTTGGGATATCAGAGTCCTTTAAAGTCAAGCAAGCTGTGCTGTTATCTGCCACCGAGGCAGCTGAGATGATCTTGAGGGTCGATGAGATCATAACATGTGCTCCACGGAAGAGAGAGGATAGAATGTAATTTATTTTTTTTCAAAATCTGAGCTTTTTGACCATGGAACCTGTTCTTATTGTTTGGACATGAATTCAGTGTGGCGTGTTTTGTGAAACGGTGCACATAACTTTCTGATTTGGAAGGCATTGATCTTTGATATCAGAACTGTAACAGGAGACTGTAGAGCTTTACGATTTTGTATGGGATATGATGATGTTAGCTCTTGGGCTTCATCAGCTTTCAAGTTGCCCCAATTGGTAGACTGACTTGTTTTGGATCCTGTATGTTGTGTAACAGGTGATAATATTTTCACAATTAACTTTTAGATCTTGCCTGTTTGTTTCATGTGCTTGTATTCTAACTAGTGTAATATAATTAGCTTAGATTCTAGTCCTGTTTGGTGCCCGCAAAAATTCTCCTGCACCGCATGACACATCAGAAGTTAGCGTAACCTGTGCCTATTGGTGCGGACAACAGAACATGTGCGGTACTGAGTGCATCAAAGTACTTTCACACAGCTAAATGGCATATTAGCATCTTAACTTGCCATACGCTAGAATCTTAATTTACTTAGCTCACTGACAACTGTGCTTTTTAATATGAAAGTAACTCTTTGGAAGGTGGCTTTGAGGCCGGTACTTTGTTCTGCGTACAGCGTTATTTTGTTGATTAATTTTCCATCCGATTTTTGTGCATTTCAACAGCACCAGTTTCTTTGATGGTATATTTTGATAAATTAACCACTAAACCTATGTGGTTGTATGAAACAGAGGAACATGGCGATTAATAGTTATGAGCATTATTTGAAGGCAGTGAGTTGCTCGCACCAATTAAGCAAATCTGATTGTTGGTAATTTATATGGCACAAAAGCTGGACCGGCATAAGAATTTCATTTTTTTTCTTCCTTTTCTTGGTAAGTTGCATTAACTTGCAGTGATCGAAGATGAAACAACTGCCGACTTCACAAATTAGAATTACTGGGGTTTCTGCCGTCTTCACTTCACAAATTAGAATTACTGGGGTTTGAGCAATAAAAGTCTTAAAAAAAAAAAATTTGATCTATTTTGCACCTCCTCTTTGGCCCCGCTCAAATGAGAATGGTGCTGTGCAGAAGTAATCTGATACAAACTCCATGAGGTACCAAATTACAAAGTCATCATCCAGATAGCAGCTTCAAATGAAGTACCGAATTACAAAGTAGTTTTTTATCAGCAACTGAACGGTTACTCGATGAAAAAGAAAGAGAGGAAAGTTCATGGCTTTCCTTTCTACAACTAAATTCTTTTTCACTAATGATTTACAATTACAAGAAGCTTTAGATACAAAGTGATCCCTATTAAAGCCATTGTTCAATTCCTCGATCATGCATGTTTCAGTTAAGATGCAAATCATTACAATAAACCAAAACAAATTGGGTGAAAAGGACCTTAATTAACAACTTTTGGAGACCATTGCATTTCAATCCATTGCCTTGAGCACTCTGAAGGAATCCATAACTTCTCGCAGATCCTTTTCCTCCTCTGTGAACATGTTTTCCGGTGATTGCAGTCTCAACTCATATAGTCGGTTGTTTTCAACACCAAGAACAGATAAGTAACGCCTATCCCATTCAAGACGCTGTATCCTGTCTTGTGGCATGACAGCCAACTCATTGTTGCTTGCATATGATTTAATATTTACCTGTATAAAAGGCAGAGAAAGGTAATCAACAAGAATTCCTGCCAAACTATAAAAATAATCAATAAATCTTATCAAGCAGTACTATTAATTAGAATTACCAACTTAGTCCGAAGCAGTAGGTATGACTACAACTTATTTGTAAGTGTAATACGTGTCCAGGCATGAAAGCTAGCATGAAAAGCTTAAACCAATAAACAAATCCAAGCAGGCTGCTTTGAGGAAAATAATACTCCAAGCAGACTTTGATACTAAACTTCAATATGTAAGAACCTGTCACTGCCCACAAGCTTTTTCATATATTTCAGATCAGGGAGATACAGTTAGCAGGCAGTTCGAACATGCTATAAGATGGAGAAACAGGATTTTCTGGCCTCAAATCCTAGAAGGTTTGGTATGGGAGCCTATAATGCCAGCGGAACAGCCGCTGGGGATGGTCAACATAAGGTGCAGTGTCAAGCAACATCTTTATTAACATAATTAAGTGCTATCATAATTCAGTACGCACACCTATTGCCAAGCAAGTTGATTTAAGGAAGATGTTATTACAAAACGACTGTAATGCTGAACTTCAATATATAAGAAACCCAGAGTGCTCATCAGTTTTTCTACAGATCTAAGATCAGGCAGTACAGTAAGAAGGCAGGTTGAACATGCCATGAGATGGAAATACAGGATTGGTGGAGGCATCAGATCTCAGAAATTTTTGGCATGAGAGTTCATATGCAACCTGACTCAATACTATCATAATTCAGTACATGCAACTATATTAAAAAGCAGCAAGAGCTTCCCCATCTATTTAGATTTGACTTCATGCATTGTTACTTTGCAATGTCTTCAAAGTTTACATAATTGAACCTGGCAGTATAAAAAGACAAATGCCAGGCACAAAATACTTAACATATATGTGCTAGGACTTTGCACTGATTGATTATTTCAGAAATGTCCAATTAAAGAGGTAACAAATATGCTGAACTGATATTGGGATCTGGCTTAAGAACATATTGGGATTAGGTACAATCAAGATATTGAAAATATACAGAACAAAGAAATTGAACAAAAAGGTAGTAAGAAACAAAATGCCATCAACTTTCAGTATCCTTGGGTTATGGATCTAAAGGACCCAATGAAGCATGCGCATGATTTCCAGCTTTTGGACATCAGCTTAATCTACCAAGAGAATGTCTCCTACACTGCAACACTCAATATTTAAGCTTTCATGCAACCCTTGATAAAATAGACCCTTACCTCCACTTGATAGTAGACTCTGCCGTCATCAGCAACTCTTGATGATGCTGATAAAATGTTTGACTCACGCCGAACACCTAGTCTAGTAGACATGAACTCAGTCAGGTACTGTTTGAGCACTTTCTCTGCAGCTAATTGTGGAGGCCCCAAATCTTCAACACTTTTATACCTGGAGGATGAAGGGGAAGATAACTCCACTGACAGGTTTTCATCAAGAACAAAAGGGTCCCGGAAAAAAATGTCTGCACCAGCCCCACGGACTTGGATCCAGTTTTGGGGATACAGAAAAGTATAGCCATCAAATGTATCTATATATTCCCTGAAGCGAACTGAAGGTTCTGCTAAGGTGACTTCAGGGGATCCCAATTTCGATAATATTAAACTTGACAGCAAGGAAGCTACTATGTTCCTCCTGGGAACTGTGAAAGCTTTAGCATGATTACAATAGATGGTATGAAACATGAAACTAGAAAGAATAATGATGATTTAGATACAAACATGCCAAATAGAGTTTAATCTATTTGTCCAGTTTCTTAATCATGTAATGGTCATTTTACCAAAAAGTTTGTACCAGCAACTTAGAATGGTTTAGATACAAGAAATCTACTTCCAGAAAGACCAAAATCCCATAAATAGGCTCAAAGGCCAGAACATCGTTGTCCTCTGCCTAGATTGGACAACATATTTGTTTCACTCTACCAATAACATGAAGCCTAGCAGTAGCAGGTTAGAGATGGGTGGCCCATCCTTTCATATTAAAAGGTTAATTATGGTGAGTGATAAAGTGTAAATGAGAAATACATATACATCTTCGTGGGTTTTCTTCTCCCCATATATCTTCTTGCTTTGCGAATTATTACATTGTGTTTTTTCTTCTTGTTAAGTATTGGATAGTATAGATATATTATCTTGCTGCCTATATCTAGTTCCAACAGGAAAGAGCAATATTCTCAGTACGACAATTACCCAGAATGGCAGGGATAAGTTTAGTTGGTCACATATATAATGGAAAAAAGACTCATCTACTTTATTGAGTACTTAAAGTTCTTTAACATATGTTTTGCTTCAATTGATTACATTTTCCAAACTTCTCATATCAGAGGCCACGGCAAATATATCAGAGAAAACATAGCTTTTTCTTTCCTTTTTTTTTTTTTGATAGAAAGGCAAGGAGATGCATCTTGGTGTCTTTTAAAACCATTATTACTCAGGTCCAAATTCTTGGGGATGCACCATCCAAGACTCGGAGCCCCAACCTCCAGTTGTTAGGTTGGGGGGTGTGACCATAAGCACAATGCCCTATTCACTTTAATAAAAACATAGTTTGCTTTAGAGGAAAGAGATCTACTATATTTGTGAGGCATTTAATGAACAAAACAAGTTAATTATTTTATGGCAACCATGGCTAATCTACGAAGATGTGGGGGTCCGTGCTCTAAATACACAAAAGAAAAAACAACCAAAGCATCTCCATCATATTCCTCTTCTTTTATTTGTCTATTACCATGAGTGGTGATTTGTTTTTCATATTTGAAATCCTCACTCCTTTGGGCATCTCAGGCAGCTTAATTTTAATCTCTTTTTTTTGGTAACTAATTTTAATCTCTTTAAAAACTCTAACAATCATGAATAGGGACAAAAAAATCTTTTAGGAGTTTAACTAAAGAAAGATGAAAAAATTATATAAGATTTTAAATGTAATTGCTCTGCTCACTCACATGCATATCTTTTGCTAGAGACTAGTTAATTCAATAGAAAGCTCCACCTAAATAACAATGTCCAAATTCCTTTATATTCCTCCTGATTCCCACTCCTAATTCAACTATTATGGTGAAAAGAGGACTTTCCTCATTAATCCTCTCAAGGATGGTTTTATAAAGCATAAAATTCAAAATTCCCATCAGCCTCCATTGTCCCCACCTCCCTAATTGCCTCAGCATCCAGATTACGAGCAATGCCAAGCCATAGTGCCTAGAAACCAAAGGATCTGCTTTTCCTAGTCAGCGAGCACATCCTATCAACATGAACTAGGAATCCCTGCTTAGAACTGTTCAACCTAACAAAGTTCTTCCAGCAGCCAATTGTATTGGAAGATGGCCCCTAATATCGAACCTTTCCATCTTTTAAAATGACCAATCTTTCCACACAAATGATCATCCACACTTATCTATGTACAAAGCCGCTTCAAGATCCCTGATACCTAGCCATTTCTCCGTCGACACATCTTTTCCAAAACCTATCTGCTCTCTAATCCGGTCAATCCTCTTTACAAAATTTAACTACAGACAAAACCTTTAAAGTTGTCCTCACTCTCAACTTGCCTTCTCAATAATCTTTAACCGCAGCGTACGGACAAAAGTTAATAGAAAAGAGCAATTTGGAGCAGCCACAAAATTTGTTCTCCTCAATCCAGATATTCTTCCAATAGCAGCCATATATCCTCCCTATTCTACCACACAAAAAATACATTTGAATGTGGTTCTTTCCCTGCACTTGCTCCGCAACACACTATCATCCTTTCCGAAATCCCTAATACTTAAAAAATCGCTTTTCTTTCCCTCAGAAACACTTCATCAAATTATCTACCCCGAAGATAACTCAATAATCATTCTCCTTCATCCAGCCCCTCCTCCAGTATAATGTCTCTCCAGATGCCAAGATGGAGATATCCCAAAAAAAAAAAAAAAAAAAAGCCCCATAAAACCTTCCTCTGAACCTATCCACCTATGAAAACTAAAGATACTAAATCGAACAAAATTCAAGGGAAAAAAAAATAAAAATCTGAATCGGTATTATTCTAAGTGAAATTCATCTGCATTCCATAAAAAATCAAGATTTAGGTCATCACCAATCACTCGTCCAACAATGTCTTTACCAATTCATTTCATATACCAAAGATGGATTAGTTCGTAGACTAATCAAAGAACATCATTCCATATATAACTACTAATCTATTCTAGAGAGAGAAAGAGAGAGAGGACCGATGTCGGGCGCCGAATTTAGGCGAGATTGATGACCAGGGGAGTTCCTCCTTTTATTGGTCAGGCTGGTGGACGGTGAAATTAGCGGCGGAGGCGCTGACCTTGGGCGCTTTGGAGGAGGGCGCGGGACGCGGAGCGAGCCGACCACCGCGGCGTGGGCGGCTGCCATGGGAGGAGGGAGAGAGAAAGACAGGCGGATAAACGGCTAATAACACCGATAAAAGAGATAACGCCGACATGCCGAAATAACTGTTACCTCCGAAACAAATTATTCATCGTTATAATTTTTTTTAAAAAAAGGGGGGCGCTTGTTTTCTTGCACCGAGTTCATGTGAATATAAAATAATAAATTGTAATAAGAAAAGACAAAGGATGATCTACTATTTGTTACTATTCACGGGCAAAACACCTAGAAATCTCGACGATCCTCCAACGTGATTGAAATGGGTGAAGAAAAGCAATTTCACATTCTTAATTCCACTTGTCACCATGACTCCAAGGATGCAAATGGGCAAGCTGAGGTATAATCAAGCTTGACTTGACTAAATTTAGTACCACCATTGCTTCTATGTGGGCTTGCCTATTGCTAAATCCAATTAAATTAAATCAATTAAGGGCTGAGACAATCTAGTCCATTTAAACATATGCATGTAAATTTTGTTGCTTACGCATACATTTCTGTGCAAGCATGCGGTCTTGCATATCTTACATGTTTTTCAAGCCTAGTTGATTTTTGGGCCTTTGTTGTGGCAAACTTGGATTAGGTTGGAAAGGGTTCCGAATTAAGACAAATCATATTGAACAGGCAAAAATATCCCATCCGATAGATTAGCTTAGATAATTTGCACCGTGAGAAATTCTTTATGCGCTGCAGACGGTATAGAAAATCCGACGTGAAGTATACTATTTTGTCCAATTAATCCACGTAGTCATTTTTTTTTGACGCACATTTAATATCAGTAGATCAATTTTTTCGTTTAAAAATTTTATATGACGAAAATATTTCTGCTCTTTGAAAAAAATTTTGACATTTTGTGATGTGTTATAGCTCAAGATCTGGCTCAGGATATCATAATATGCAAAAGATATTTTTGTCTAATCATTTTCTAACACATATTTAATGTCTGCAGATCGATTTTTTTTATTTAAAAATTTTATACGACGAAAATATTTTTATTTTTGAAAAAAAATTAAGATATCTTATGCATTTATGACATCTTGTATTATATTATAATATCTTATGGATAAAAAATATGATTTTCTGGATGCAGTATGTCATAATATGGACATAGGATGTTATAATTTTATCAAACAACAAGAAAATTTTTGTCATATAAAATTTTTAAACGAAAAAATCGATCTGCAAAAATGGTGACTATGTGGACCAATCGGATAAGACTGTATGCTCCTATCGAATTTTCTACACCATCTGTGGTGTACAAAAAATTTGCCTTTGCATCGTTTACTTCAAGCATATCTACTAGAGGAATTTTTCGTGCATCGCAGGTTCATATGTGGGGCTAAGGTACGTTGCGCATTTTTTTTTTTTTTTCATCATTCCATACAAAAAATCAATCGCTATAGATGGTGCGGTTTTACATCGCCTGCAGTGTACAAAGACTTTCGCTAACTACTAATGGACTATGGCTTGGTGGCCCACTGGACCGTCCCATTCCACTTTATGACGTAATCCAGCTCAATTATGTCCTAGGTGGCCGTGTCCAAAATTTCGGTTGCGCATCCGGTAGCTTAATCTATCATCCAAACAAGAAGATTTTCCCCTCCAAGTGCTTATCATGAAAGATATTTATATTTTCTTTGCACAGGGCATCAGCATTACTTCCAAGGAAAGAGCCCCTTTGATCTAATCAAGATTTGGAAATACATCGAAAAAAATTTACTTCCTTCCACCCTAAACTGCTAGGAATATGTTTGGTTGGGATGAGATGGGATTTGAAATGAGAATGAAAATAAATAATTTTTTATTATTTAGTTAAAAAAATTATTTTAATTTTAATATAAATAAAATATAAAAATTATATCTCGATCTTCTAAAATTCAATCTCGATTTTTTTAAATATTTAAATATTATTTTAATTTTAATTTCAACTTCAATCATAAATCAAACACGTGAGAGAATATGGTTATTCATATTGTTATGCCAATCAGTATCGAATCGGATGCTGGCTGTAAATCAAATGCTCACCTAATCCATTGTCCAATTCTTATGCCTGTTCCTTAGCGAAAGAAAATAAACCATATTTAAATTTCTGTGAGGATCTTTTCAGCTTCTTTTCACGTTTCACTATCTATCCACCTATCAGACACAATGACATGGCAATCAAAATAGTAAATTAGGTGAAGCCATTATGATTGATCATGACTTCTAGGCTAGTTTTCTTTACTTCATGTCCATAGCAAGCACGAAACTATAAATCCACTGCAAGCAAAGAATTCCAATGCCATTTGTAGGAAACAGTTAAGGGTGTGTTCAATTTTGTTCCACTCAAGTAATAAGCAACCTTGGGAATGCCAATCTCGAGGTCTCATTGGCCGGTAGACATTACTAGTCCTGACAAAGTATATGTTTGGCATCTGGTTACCCGGAATATTACCCTGAATTCTATCCAAAAAACTAAAAGAATCTACATCGATCTCTGATAAAAAAACAGCAATTTCAAGGCCTCAATTGCTTGTACACTCAACAAGTCCATCTTGTCTTAACTTTGACACTTAAGTGACGCTGACCGTTGAAATGGAGATTAGATCAGAGAAAACTTGCCCCATGTTAGGTAACATATCATAACTACATGTCATTACCCGTTGATCATGGGAAAGGTCAAACACCATGGTACACCTATCGCTGTTTGGAACATTTTTTTGCCCAAGGTCTATGCCCATCATTAGCAGATTCCAAAGCCAGAATTTAAGTTAAGAGTAAGCCTTTATCATGACAGAAGCCATTGTATCTAGACAACATTAGAAATTAAGAAGTTTTCTAAGCTTTGGATGCCATTTCTTCAAACATCCTTTTGATTTCCATCTATGCGGCATCATGATAGCTTTTCACCTCCAACTATGGCCCCACAACCACATGAATCATCGTCATCTCAGCAGAAAAAGATCAATACATGAAGTTGAGCCGCCTACTTTGGTGGTGGGCGGTGGATGCAAATTAAGGAATTTTGGGAAGAAATATCCAAGTGGCATTTTCATGATACTATCTTTCTACCTACTTCTGAAGACTTGAGAGCTTAGACTTATCCGAGGACTTACTCATGGCTCAAAGATCCAACAAGTGGATGTGTCTGTATCCTAACATGATTGATTATGTCCTCGTGCTCTAATTGTTAGGGTCACTCTCACAACACTATTCATTTCCTTCATCCCCTTAAAAGCTAATCCATGTCCACAGCTCCTTCGATACCCATGGCGATGCCATCGAGCTTCTTGGACCACGTGGCGGCGATCGAGAGGAAGGCTATATCATTGTTGCAGCTTGATGAGGACTTGTTAGGAAAAGGATGGCTATACTCCCACTTTCTCTCTTTTCTTTTCCTTCTTCATTGCCTCTGTTCGAAAACTTTCAAATAATTAAGTACAATTGAACTTATTATAGCCCTTGCCTAGTGGTACAAAAACATACACTCGTTCAAAGAAGAACCAATCAATCTTTTGTAGAGAAAGAGATCAACAGAGTCATGTATAGCTTTTCTGGTGTACGTAAGAAGGGAAGACAAAAGCTAACAACACAATTAGGAGGCACGTTCAGGTGTTTGTTTGTTATTAGGAATGCTCTCTTGTCGTTAAGAAGGAAGTGCAGCTATATAAAGTTGGGGACTTTATTTTTCCACGGAGTTGTTATCACTGTTCCTACATAGGTTTGAATGCTCAGCTAGGGGAAGGGATTGTGGGCGTTCTTTGGAGGTTGCTTTGGCGGCTACCGTGTGCAGCTTGCTTACGAAAACGGTTTCTGTTGAGATAGAGAGAAGTGTTTACGTCTTTCTCCTCGTCTCCATCGTTTTCTGCCTTAAGAAATGATCAGTATTATTGGAATTAAAAGAGCTTCAATTCTCTGTAACCTTGTCTTCTAATTGAAAGAGAAAAATGCTATGATGTTTGCTCACCCAAAAAAAAAAAAAAGAACGATGCTATGACTAATGGCTTTGTGGTTTTGGAAGATGATCCGGTCCATATACATTTCAGGATGTGATATCCCTTTGTGGAAAAGAGAGTTTTGAGAATAGTTAGTAGATTTGATCCAAGCACAGTATTTTTCAATGGAAATTAAATAATTTGGATGCTTCAAAAGTTTTTATTGGTGGGGACTTCGGACCTGATTTTAACTATTAGCAGCCATTCAACTTGGCCAAATATAAGTAGTTTTGGAGGGAAACAACGGGCATCCGAGTGCTAACATTAACTCTAGCTCCTGGATCTTTTGTAACCAGCCAAATATTCTCAGCTGCATATCTTTTGTTGATAAATTTTCTCCTGGTTAACCATATTTAACATTCAAAGGGTGCATGCGAACTGAAGTAGGATATGAGCAAAGATACGTTGCGACCATAACCACATCCTTGGTTAGATCTTCTATACTATTTATTGCAATAGTTTTGGATTAGAAAACTTTTTTGATTTACTTTTTTTTTTTTTTTGAGTGCAAGGGAGGTTAAACACCACCAAAGGATTAGACAACTAAAATAGAGATTCTTTTGTTCGAACTTATAATTGATGTTCTTGAGAGGATGAAGACCAAGAAAGAGAGCATGCAGGCAAGTAGCTACTGACTGGTTAATTTGTATTTCTACGGGCCACTTCTTGCATTTTTCAGGGCCCATACTTTTCATAAAATCGCGATTTTATCTCTCTTTCATGAATTAAATATTAGGGCTGACTTATATGCAAATTGAGTAAATTTTAGTCAATTTAGAGTTCGATCAAGATCATGACCATAAAAAACATATGCTTAACCTCAATGTGCCACTACCATATTCTTTTCACAGTTAAAAAGAGAAAAAAACGCTGACGGTTTGCTTATATCAATTTTTGCATCTTTTTTATCATAGAATCCTCTTGCAAGGCTTGTATTTGATGGAGATGAAGAAGATCCGACCTATGTCCAACTCATTGACACCCTCACACTTGATTAGATTGGCACAGTGGGTATAAATCCACTTTACGTTAGTTAGCACTGATGATCCTAGTCATGTAGGTCAAAAAGATTAACAAGTTGGGGTTGGAAAAAACATGGAATAGTTTTGGTCAAAGACGCATCAGCTTGGAATAATTTTGGTTAGAAAAAGGAGATTAGTGGATGGGTCACATGACCCGGAAACACGGACTTCCTTTTTGACGGAATTTACCCACCACCCTCCCTTCTGGTTTCATACGTCACCAAGCTTCTCTAAGCCCATGGTAGCCTTTAGGTTCCGGAAGGAAGAATTTGGGCCTCCACCTTTTTTTTTAGACGCGTGTCAGAAGCTGAGATGGTCCCTTTGGGAGCTTCCTTGTGGGACTATGTTTGGCTTTTCACCCACCGGCCACCGGTTCCCTCTAGGGAGTGCACCAATGACAGAGGGAGAGAGAGAGATGCCCCTTCTAGAAAGCAAAGACTAGATGAGCTTATCCTTTTGTTTAAGCTATGTTTTATTGGTTGTCATTCTACTTTTTAATTGCCCACTTTTACTATCATGGCCACCAAATTGTTGTCTCACCAAGGAGAACAAAAAAAAAAAAAAAAGATTTTTTAAAATATTTAAATATTTTTAATTACTAAAGCAAACTTTAACAGTTAAAATTAGCATAACAATGATATGAATTAGGGTGAAAAGACTTATGACCAGCTAATGCAAGTAAAAGATCCTTCTTCGATAAAGATGGATAAAGCATATGTTATTGATAAGGATTGGAGTGACACTGAATAAAAAATATTATAATTTAATAACTCATTGTTATAGGTTTCTTTTAGATTATTTTTATTTAGCAAGCTTGATAATTGTTAAATATTCTTCCTCTAGCTGTGAGATATGTCTCCATGTTTGGGATGTCTCTATTTAAGATGTATTGGCTGAGCTAGCTGTGAGATATGCCTTCATA
Source organism: Elaeis guineensis (assembly GCF_000442705.2). Taxonomy (NCBI): domain Eukaryota; kingdom Viridiplantae; phylum Streptophyta; class Magnoliopsida; order Arecales; family Arecaceae; genus Elaeis; species Elaeis guineensis. The sequence goes on along the minus strand of NC_025993.2, from coordinate 182,270,945 downwards.
TTTGGGATATCCTTATTTGAGATATATTGGTTGGACATTGCTATAGGATGAGTTGGTATTTACCTTGTACAAGCTTTTGAATGTATATTTAATGGGATAAATCCCAAGCATAATAATATAAAGTTTTAATCCTCTACATGGTATCAGAGCCATAACCATCTCTATTCTCTTCCATTCTCCTCCCACCCCTTGCCTTCCCGATCTCCCATCACCATCTGCGCCGCACTCGGCTCCGTGCGATCACTAAACTCCCTCCCCTCCCCTCCTCCGACTCCGACGCCACCAACCCCCCTCGCCTTCCCTTCCCAGTTCGGTGCCTCCCGCACCCCGTGCGACCGCCCCTCGCACCCTCTGCGGATCTCGATGCCCATTCCACTGATCGAGGACTCACATAGGATGCTATGAAGTTCACATTTGTGGATCCATTTCTTATTCTATTAATGAGAAAGCACACCATCCATCAGATGTGCTGGTGCTTCCCCTGGCTCTTCTTCTCTGATCGTCTCTGATTCAGTGCTTCTCCTGGCTCTTCCTCTCTGTCCGAGGCCTCTCATCTAAGCTAGTCCAACGGAACCGGTCCACACCAATAGCACTGGCTCAGTTGGGGCTCCCCTCTATCCTATTTGGGCTGAATCTCAAATCATTCAAGTCAGCTTCCTTCCACTGTGTTCTTTAGCATTGTACTCATAATGACTGAAGTGGCTCAACCAATTATAATCAAGCTTGATGGGACCAATTACAGTCAATGGTTCTTTATGATGAAGATTTTTTTAAAAGAATGGAGATTTTAGAAGTACGTTACTGGTGACATTCAATGTCCAGTAGAACCTGATGACTCTTTTACTCAATGAAAAATTGATAACAACAAGATCATGATATGGATTTCAAATACTGTCAGTATGTCTATCAGTTAGCAATTTAGCAAGTTCGACACTGCAAAGGAGATTTGAAACTTCCTCACCAAGCGATACAATCAGATAAATTTTGCTCTCAAATACAAGCTCGAACTGGGCATTCACAATCTCAAGTAACAACTGAAGCAATCAATGGCTGATTTTCATTCTTAGATATCTCTGATTTGGGATCAACTTGCCCTGATGGAGCCCAATTAGACCCATGATACCAAACTCTATTATCAATTTCGTGAAGAGTTCCGCCTAGTTTAGTTTCTAATGGCTCTTCGCGATGAGTTTGAGTTTGTTTGGGCTTCTATTTTGTGCAGATCTCCTCTTCCATCTGTTAACACTGTCTTTTCCGAGTTGATTGCGAAAGAAACTTGGAAGAAGATCATCTTCTCTAATCCTAATGGTTCTCTCATTTTGACTATACGAGTCAAACCGAAGGGTCTATCTCAAATCTAGTACCACTCATGCAAGAAGCTTGGCCATATTGCTCGTAATTGTCCTAATTGGGAATTCGATTCTCAATCTCTGTTTGGTTCTCGATTTTAAGACATGTCTTCCACACAGTGTATCTACTGTAAGGAGGTTGGATATGTTTAGAATTATCCCCATCCAAACTCTAACAACATGCGAGCAAAGACTCGAGGTCCTGGAGATCGTCCATTCTCCACTACTGATACTGTCGTGTCGAAGCCTACAGCACAAGCAGCTACATATTTTACTGATGATGATATCCAGACAATGATTCATCAGGGTCTCTCTATTGGTAATACTGTAGCCTCATTTTCTTCTGACACTTCCATTCTGTCAGATAAATCGTTGGATAGGTGGTTCTTTGATTTCGGTGCCTCCAACCATATGACCTTTAACTCCAACATTTTTCAACATGTTTCTCCTTATCATTCTCCACCTCATATTCAAACTGCAAATGGATCATTCATTATTGCTAGCCATAGTGGAACCATTCATTCTCATAACCCATCTCTTTCTAATGTTCTTCTTGCTCCCCAACTTTTTATGAACCTTATTTCTATTAATCAACTATATGAAAAAAGACTTATAATAATTTTTTCTCCTTCTGACTGTGTTGTGCAAGATTGCTCGATAGAGAAGAAAGTTGGGACAAGCCATAAGATTGATCTTCTGTTTCTCCTGAATAAGCTTTATGTTCTTTATGTTTGTCGTATTCACTCAGGCGCTGCTATTTTTTCTACTGACTTCTCTTTTATGTCTTGATACAACCGATTAAGTCATCTTTCTTTTTCAAAATTATCTCAATTAGTTAACAAAGGATTGTTAGGTTCTGTCTCTATAATAAAAGAACCATATTGTGTTCACTGTAAATTATCTAAACAATCCACTTTATTTTTTTTTTAAGTCAATCTACTACTACTGTCCCTTTTGTTCTTATTCATTATGATGTCTGGGTCCCGCCCTTTTGTTTTCTATGGATGGCTTTAGATATTATGTTAGTTTTGTAGATTATTTCACTCGCTACACATGGCTCTATTTTTTGCATGCTCATTCTAATGTTTTAAACATTTATATTGAATTTGCCACCATGATTAAAACATAATTTTCTAAACATATAAAAATCTTCATTTTGACTCTGGTGGCGAATATCTTTCCAAAGCATTTAATGAGTACCTTAAATTCTAGAATACCATTTTACAATTATCATGTATTGAAACTCCACAACAAAATAGTATATCCGAAAGAAAATACTGTCATATTGTTGAAACAACCCATACCTTCCTTCTTTCCTCTTCCATCCCAAAAGTATTTTGGGGTGAAACATGAACACTACAGTATATACGATTAATCGCCTTCCTTCCTGTGTCCTTTGTGATCTCTCATCCTTGGAACGACTTTATAATTCTCCCCCTTCTTATGACCATCTTCGTGTGTTTGGATGTACTTGCTTTGTTCTTCTTCCCAAGCATGAGTGTGATAAATTATCTAAAAAAATGTAATCTGTGTTTTCTTAGGATATGGGATCCAACAAAAAAGATATTGGTGCTATGATCTCGACACACATAGATTACATATTTTTAGGTATGTCACATTCTGGAAGAAAATTTTATTTTTTTTCTTACCACACAAAAAGTCTCTATTTTTCTATAGAGAACTTTTGCTTGATCCTTTTCCCTATCATACACCGCTGCTTGAGGAACATGAATAATCTGGCTAATCTGCTATCTTCCCAACTGGCAATTCTTTTGTGAGTAATCTGACAGTACTTGAGAAGTGATATCCTACTCACTCTCATACTATACTAGCTCATTTGAAAGACTACCATTGTTACTTGTCCATCATTTTGCCACTCCATGAACTCAAGTCCTATCAAGTGGCATCATCTAATCCTTTCTGGCAGAATGCTGTGACAGAAGAACTTGAGTTTATACAGAAAATTAGTATGTGGGACCTAGTTGACCTACCTTTTGAGAAATAGACTGTGGGCTGTAAATGGGTCTATAAAATAAAAATCAAGACTGATGGTTTCATTGAGAGCTATAAGGCTCGTTTTGTTACTAAAGGATTCATGCTGGAGTACGGCATCAACTATGAGGAGACTTTTGCCCCTGTTGTTCGTATGACCTCTGTTCGTATTTTACTTGCTGTAGCTGTTGCCAAATAATGATTTCTACATTAACTTGATGTCAAGAATGCCTGTCTTCATGGAGATTCATTTTAATGCAGAAGTTGAACACTGTGCCTTTGCTCATACTACTGTTGAGATTGTCTAGCTTCGCTGGCTCCTTAATGATATGGGCATGCAATTATCCTCTCCAATGCCCATTTATTGTGACAGCCATAGTGCTATCCAAATCACATGCAATACCGTTTTTCATGAAGGCACCAAACACATTGAAATTGACTGTCACTTTACTCACCACCACTATCAGTACCAGATTATTAACCTACATCATGTTTCTTCAATTGGTCAAATTGCTGATTTACTTACAAAGTCATATTCCAGAGAGCGCTTCCAATATCTTCTCTCCAAACTTCATCTGCAAGAAGCATCTTCAGTTTGAGGAGGGGTGTTAAACATCTTTCTTTTAGCTGTGAGATATGCCTCCATGCTTGGGATGTCCCTATTTGGGATGTATTGGCTGGGCTAGCTATGAGATATGCTTCCATGTTTGGGATGTCCCCATTTGGGATATATTGGCTGGGTATTACTATAGGATGAGTTGGTATTTATCTTGTACAAGCCCTTGAATATATATTTAATGGGGTAAATCTCAAGCATAATAATATAAAGTTTTAAATTTTTAATCCTCTACAATAATAAGCCATCATAGCTTGATCGGTTCTTATTTGATCTTAAAATTCATTTTCTAATCGATTTTCTCTATTTTGATGCTGCAAAACTTAGTAGGCCAATTATTTTGGTATTTTTTATCCTTTAAGTAGACATCATATGAGATAATATATAGCTAGGGGTGTATTATCCAATCATGTAGCAATAATGCTGAATTAAGAAGTAGCCAATATGATTTAATTGGTTTATGCTAGTCCAAAGTGCCGCATTAAATTAGTTCGTCACTTCTGTCCACTACTTTTGCAATCATGAGCAATGGATGCATGTTTTCTTGTTTTAACACTTCAAAATTTGTAGGCTAGACACTTGAGTTAACTCTCTCTTAAAATTGGACTACTATAACTGTCAAAAATATGAAATATTGCATCAGTTTGGTGAGGTTCCAGCTATATTAAAAGTTATCACTATGTTATCTACTAGTTTTGACCAATTAATCAACGAACATTCTAACTATAACACGGCACACCATAGCATCAACTCTTTCCATACTTCTAAGATATTAGAGTGAAAAATGAGTTGGTTCGTGTGAATTAAATCAAGGAGTGCATATCCATTTTCTTTTTTATTGTGAGAATTAAGTGTTTGGTTTTTTATAAAAAGTATTGTGCCATAAAGACAAATAAACCATCATTATCTTTAAAAAAAAGAACTGTAAAACATATTCTCTTAAGGTGGTATGATTCCATCACTAGAGTTTAAAAACCAGATCCCTTTCATGTAGAGCGGTAACTTAACTAGTCGAGTCTTAAAATTCAACTCTAAATTAAGAAAATCAAATAATTACCACTCACCCTTAGGATTTAGTCTATGAAGGAGACTTAAGATCATTCTTGTGATTTTTCTTTGTTTAATTTTTTGGGGGCTGGCGCTTAATTTGATTTGTGTTCAAATCATTTTTTAACATTCCATTACCATGAGACAATGACTTTGGACTCAAACATGGAACACATTTCAAACCCATCCATCTTTTTTTCCTTTCTCTTCTTTTTCTTGTCTCGCACTCGAAATAGTAAATAGGAAGCGATGCCCCAAGGGAACACGGCCATACACTTCAAACTCATCAACCCATTTTATTTTTACCCTCAGCCGACTTTTCCTTGTCATCGTGCTTGTCGTCCAATCCTTCTTTGTGTCTTCGTTTTGGAAGCACTTGAATTTTGAAACGTGGGTTGAGGTCTCTATGTTTGACCCGAAGCCCGTACTTGCGGAACCTCATCTCCCGAACTCCATTCGTCGCTTTCGTCCACACGACTAGCGAGCGGGTTTCGTGGCACAGAGGGACTTTGAGGTGGCCACTAAATATTCTATGCCAAATAAATCAAATTTACATATAAAATAGCGGCGGGGCTGGACTGTTGCATTACAACAAGTATTATAATAATCTATGATCTCATCTAAAAAATTAAGTGAATAATATTATTTGAATTTCTTAATTAACTCTATATAAATATTCAAATTTATCTAATATATAACTAATATGAGATCAAACATATATTTGCACATATTCTCAAATCTTACATAAATCTTGACATCCTTTCTAAGCTAACTATTGAAATTTATCAGAATTTTATTATCAGTATTCGAAGCAACTTATGCCCGATAGATTTGTACAGCAATATCTCTTAGTTCACATAAGCTATAAATTAGATTTGTTCCGATATATCTTATAACAATAGAGATCACCATATCAAAAAATTAGCCGAAAGGTGTTATTTTGACTTTTTGATCTTACAAAAATATCCAAAGTCTATCCATCATACAGCTGACGTAGGACTAAATACATGCATGCACAGTTTTTTTTATAAATTTATAATAATATAGAATTTTATTTAAAAATATCGGTCAAAACTGTTATTTAGATTCTTTGGTTTTGTATCGGTATTCAAGATCTATACAATATATAGTTGATGTGGGACTAAATATATATTGCCTTTATACTAATGAGATCTTTAAGTTTTTCAATCTATGCATACGTACACTAGTTTTCTTTAATTGATTTAGATGTTTAAGCATAAAAAAAAAAAAAACATTTAGATGTTTACCTTTCAAGACATTAATGTTTTGGATGAGAAGAACATAGGGAGGTACTTATTGTACTCTTTGCTTGGGAAGCTTAAATAGTAGAATTTTCCTTTTTTTTTACTTGTTTTTTAGTATCAACGAGAATCATTGGAAACCTTGATCCTCGGTTGGGAACCTTGTGGAGATACTCCAGCATTCGCAGTGGTTGTAGTGCCGCATATGATGATGGTGATTATGGCGTAACATGCATGACATGAAGGCTCACGATTCTACATGATTTGCTTATCATATGGAGGCTTTTATTATTTAGATGTTTTTGTTGACATAGAGGTTGCATCTCATGCCTGGGCAGGGGGGAATTCCCTTTTATTTGGGGGTGATCTCCAAATATTAGATAAATTCTTTAACTTGAAAGCTTTTGAATCAATAAACATTGCGTTATAGATCGCACTTAAATATGTGTGGCTAATAACATGGTAGAGCACACAAACATGTAACCATCCAAAATGATGTCGACTCTGCAGCATAGACTAGATATTTAACTCTGGTGAACAGACTATGCAAAAGAAGCAGCAAAACTGTTGGTGAGTTCAATGAAAGCAGTAATCATTATCAAGATAAATCAGTGAGCAAGAATGTTAAAGATGGATTCAAATTAATAAGAAAAATAGTATTGTGGCATTGAATGATCAAGATGATGTGATATAATAAGATTTATCCAGCTCACTGGCCTCTCTAAGACATTTTGGTCGGGTTTTCTTCAATTGTTCTGGAGAGTGGCAATAAGCAGATATATGGTTGCTGATTTCTAAAGCCAATCTCTCTCTATTCATCTCGATGACCTTCGCCACCAATCCAAATCAAGCAGAACCTTTCCACAGAGGAAGTAGTTTGGCCCCTCTATCTTAAATTTATGTATGGCTTCAACAATTTCATCATGTGTTGGACTATTATAGTACATTCTTAAAATTATTATACTATGATCTTGAATTTGTTGGAATATGATTTATCAAAGATGCAGGATTTCAGCTATAGATAACTCCACAAGTCTTCCGCAAAAGAGTAACTAAGGAATAATCATCCAAGTTAGAAAAAAATTTGCCTCTTTGTTTGTTATTTATATTTAAATTTTTTTTTAACTTAAACATCGGATGACCGATTGGAGCCCATGGTATAAGTTCTCGTCTTTGTTTGCTATGTTGTTAAGTCCACGGAAATGGTCTGCGTCGATGTTCCGGGATCAGCGGCAGCAGATAGTGTTTTAGCTTCTCTTTACTCCCAATAAAATCCAATTACATTAGAAAATAGGCACTTACTCTTCTATCCAGGAACAGATCAAGATTGGAAGTTATCATTGTAAGTCCTTATCAGAGACACCAAAAATTCTTGGCACGCCCCTTCCTACGTATTTCTAGGGATCTAAAAAGGAACTATTGGCTACACTTGAACAGCGGCAGTAAAAACATGAACCGGGCCCACATTTGTCACCCGGGCAAGTATAATATTGAAAACAAATAGCCAATCCCCACTCGTGTGAACTGCGAAGATTGGTCCACACTCCAAAGCAAGGGCTAAGCCGATGCACGTGGGAAGCTGGAAAGCCCGTGTGAGAGAGCGAGGAGAACAGAGGAGACGGGGGACTTCCACCAAAACAACAAAAAAAAACGGGGGAGGAGAGAAGAAAAGTCATACCCTTCTCACGCAGTTTAGCTTTTTCAAATGAAGACCTCCACTTCCAGATTATTTAAAGAAACTTAAACCAATCTTATTTCGGCCTCGTCTTCCCCCTTCCATCACACGTCTCTTTTCTCACCCTTTCTACAATACCCCTCCACTCTTTTCATCGACTCCAATCCCATCCCCATCCAGCTCCCTATCTTTCCAACTCTATCTATCTACCAAAATCTCTCCGTTTCTCTATATATATCTACCTGTTTAAGAGAGAAGTCAGAGAGGGAACTGGTAGGGAATAGGAATGGAAGCCCATGGAAGGGTGCTCAGCTCTGCAACACCAAGTGAGGAGGAGATGGACCTTAGAAGAGGCCCATGGACTGTGGAGGAAGACCTTAAACTCATTAACTACATCGCTGTCCATGGTGAGGGCCGATGGAACACTCTCGCCCGTTGTGCAGGTATGAGCTAGAGATCATCACGACCGATTTTGATTACTATTTCCTTAACCTGTTAATAACTTCCGGCTATCCGTAGAATTCTCCTCCCTTTTGTTTTGGCCACGACCCATTTCATAAATCAGAAGTAGCAGTGTAACACCATAGAGATAGGAGATCTATGAGTACATAAATGAGATTTTAGGATGGACTTTTCTAGTTTTTACTGAAAGTATCTATATAGGTAAGCAGAGGAAGATAAATCTTGAGGATGTTTATATATACCTTGACATTAGAAGAAATGGCATATTGATGATATAAGAAGGTGGCCTTGTTAAGCATACATAGCTTAGATATATCTACCATCCATAATAGGGCCTACAAACAAACCTGCAGTTTCATCAAAATTTAATAGAATCAGATAGATTTTTTTTTTCTAAATTAATTACTCTCTCTCTCTCGCATATTATAAAAAGCAGGAATGAATAAAATATTAACCAAGGCATGCATGCTCTAATATTTATAACAATAAAAACACATGGATATGATTATCCACACCATATCTTATGCTCATAGACCTGGCTAAAGTTTCATATCAGATTTGTTCATATCCGTCACATGAGATTCCTCTGCTAATGCAAGTTTGTGATGTTCCAATGAAACAGGACTGAAACGGACCGGCAAGAGTTGCAGGCTCCGGTGGCTCAACTATCTCCGGCCGGATGTCCGGCGCGGTAACATTACCCCTGAAGAACAACTCCTTATCCTAGAGCTCCACTCCCGTTGGGGAAACAGGTAATCATACCGTTCCCATCTGTTACACAGTGATGTACATACTTTTGAAACTACTTTAATTTTTTTTTGGTTTCTAGTCAAAATTATTCCAAATTATCTTTCTGAGATCTATTGGTTTTTAATTGTTTGTGCATATATAGTCCTTTTGGGGAAACTTCGTGCATGGTCCTTTGACGTTTCCATTAGTATTGACACGAGTCCTTTGATGTTATTGGCCAGCTAGCTTTTCATCGTACACAATGCACTGCAATATATCTTGGTGGAACATCATAATCACGTAATTCAAAGCAACTGCAACACGTTTTCTCTAGGAACTTGCATCATTTTTTTTTCTTTTCTTTTCCCTTTTTTTTTTTTTTTGGATGGAGCTGTGGCAAAGTTGCTCCTGTCCAAGCTTGACATGTGTCTGGATCTAATTTAACTTGCATTTCCTTTTTCTTTTCTTTTTTTTTTTTTGGGAAGGGACTTGCATGTCCTTCTTAATGAACAGAAAGTACATGACCTTATGGCATGGTTACCAAAATCAATGTGCGGTAGCTTATAAAACCATCTTATTCAAAAGTTGACAATAAAACCTCTTCCATGGAAGCCACCGCTTGGGTTCCTATCAATCAATGGCATGGTAAATTGGCCAGTAAATTCTTTAGTGGTTGTTTAAACACACATAGCTGTAATACATGTACTGTGCTTTAGGGCTGCAGATCATGAAACTGGTTGTATCCTTTGTGCGAAAACACTATTAGATCACCAATCGGTCTAATCTCAAAAAGCTAGCTCTGGAGTCTATCATTCATCCATAAGCATGGATCTCAAAGCAAGCAGCCGATGATCCAACCGTGCTTTCATGCAAAGGAAGGTCAATCACGCTTTCTCACCAAAGATCATACACTGTCATCCCATAGACTACATTATATGTACGATAATTACATAGTTACCTACGATACATGCCACCCTGTGGCCTACATGGTGTACATCATGACTGCTTGCATTCACATGTGGCTGCGAGATAAAAACACTCATTTGAAGCATATGAAAGCTAGGGACAATTTAACAACCATCCAAGTCTACACGCCTCCTCTAATTAAATTCCTTTTCTCTTTATCTCATCACCTTTTGGAATCCACCAACAGGTGGTCGAAAATAGCACAGCACCTCCCCGGGAGAACCGACAACGAGATAAAGAATTATTGGAGGACCAGAGTGCAAAAGCAAGCCAAGCAGCTCCAGTGCGACGTCAACAGCAAGAAGTTTAAGGACGCCATGCGCTACCTTTGGATGCCTCGCCTCATCGAACGCATCCAAGCAGCCTCGGGTGGCTCCCTTCAAGCCTCCAACCTCCTGCCCGACCACCCCGCCGGGCAGCCCGGGCAGGCCTGGCCCTGCCAGGAGAACTCGGCTTCTGCCCCGGCCGGGTCGAACTCGTCTGACTCGGTCGTGACTCAGTTTTCATCGCCTCCCACCTCGGACTCGTTTACGGGTGATTACTATAATTATCCCGATAATTGTATTCAGGGTGGTGAGAATAATAGCGATGAGGGGACCCAGGCTGGGTTTGCTCAGTTGGAGGATGGGTGGTACGAGAACCGGGGGTTCTTGGACTTTGAACAAGGTGGGTGGGGGGAGAATTTGTGGAGCTTGGAGGACATTTGGTCCACGCAGCAACAAGTTTAAGAATTCAAAAGTGGAAGAAAATTGTAGAGAAAAAGATCAATTTAAGAGTGTGAGTTATTGAAAAGGAAGGGGAAAAATACAAAAAGAGGAGACGAAAGTGATGCAAGTGGAGGAGTTTTAGAATTTCCTATCACTTCTTCTCTCTACCTTTTGATTTGTATAACCTCTTGACCTGGGGATACTTGAGTTTATTCTTTGAGGATGTAATTGGAGAATGTCTTTAGATTTTGTGGCTTTGTAATTCTAATAAAATATTTTAATTGTGAATTGCTAACAACGTATTCAGTGCTTTTCTTTAATATCCCGATCTTACTTGGAGTGATTTTATACTTATTCGTCGCTAAGCTTATTAAGAAGTGTGTATATATATATTGCACTGATCAAAGATGAAGTGATAGAAATTCAAATAACGGTATAAGTAGGTGCACTAACTTTTTTTTTTCTTGAAAAAGATGATAACATATTTTCATGATATAAATAAGGGTAAAAGATTATAATCAAAATTGTTGAAGATTTTTCGAAAGTTGACGGTGAGTGATCAAAGTTAGAAATGCACTGTAAAAATATTTGTGATTGTTTTCACTCGTTTGCATGTAGCGAATGTAAAGTATTGGTTTAGTGGAAAGTTAGAGATAACAATTAAGGTTAGAAAGCATAACAATGCATAACTGATAATGATCTTTAATGGACCATAGCTGTATCAATCTTTGTTATTATATTAATTAATTATTTTATTTAATATTTTAGTTTCAGCTATGCATAAATAATTAGAAGTAGGGCCTACCCTTAGTGCTCGGTTGACGTGGATTATGACTTCTTATTACGACGAGTCAATCAAAATGAGTTGCAAATGAATTAAGGAGACATAACTATGTTTTAAAATGCATGACCTTTCTCTTGCATGGCATCATATAGAACTATTAACTAAAACATAAAAAAAACCTTGGTGGAGCTTAGCATCCAATCTTTTATTTGATTGCCATTTAATATGTAATCTTTTTAATATTTTATAATTTAATGTCGGAATTACAACTAGATATTCTCACTAGGAGGGTAACTAGCACCCTGTGGAACGCTACTTGACCCAACATTGTGGTCTAAAATTTCAACTGATGCGTGGAAGACAAGCCTTTCTTCCAAAGTACATCGTAACCTTTTTCTAACCCTAAACAAGCGGCCGTCCCTAACACGCGTCGCCCAGATACTGACTTTGCCGTCCGCACTCTTCCCTTGTTTGAAAGATGCCAACAAAAACGAGATTCAAAGCACAAAGAAGAAAAAAAAACGTTGCTTCTTTCACAAGTAGGAGAAAAAGATGGCTCGCCCCCATTAATAAAGCGGCATTTCGCACGTGCGAGCTGTGGTTTCGACTTTCGAAGGTAATTCCACCGGCGTTATCCAGAAGGCCGCCGCTCCTCCAAGTCTCCTAGACGTGTGGTGCAGCCGAGTCCAAAGGCCGACACGCGTCATTCGCTATGTGCCGAGCCGCCGGGGACCACAGGAAACCGGATTTTCGCGCCACGTCAGTTCCCGTGGATGCGGCAGACGAGGCGGCGTGAAGGACGCCGTCTCTTTCCGCCACGTCGGCGGTCAAGTTCTCGGGTCCCACTTTTGAGTCCGGTGGTCTCGTCGGTGGAGTCAATGGTCTTGGGAGGAATATAATTAGGCTAAATGCGAGTTGGGGGGGAATCTTCGACCGTTCATTTAATCCGGCTCAGCTTTAAGGTGAAGCAGATAACTAACCGTCCAATTTAGTGACACCCACTGGAGCAAAAGGCACCCTTTTTTTCATTTAAAATCGTTTCACCAAGTAAATTCATTGGCTAATTTTTTTTTTTTTTTGGTTAAACCTCTCTTGCCACGTGGATGGGTTCACGGGAAAAAAAATTAGTAAATACCTTTTGTTGAGAATTATGATAGACTAGCATCCATCTTTTTGTGTCATGGTTATAATAAGATTTGTTGCATCCAATCCCCCCATCATTCGATCGTCGGTGTCGTACACCTGCAAGAAAAATTTTTACAGACCGGAGATACCTCTAGCGGGGATCCTCCGACGGTCAAGTCAGAGAGGAGACTAGACAACAGTGAAAAATCAGGGGCTCAGCGGGAGAGAAAGAAATAGAGGTCAAGAGCTTAGAGATGCTTCTCGAAACTTAGAACTTAGGACTTCAGGACTTACCAATACTGTTGTCTTACCCCGTTTTATAGCGGAATACGGTATGGTCCTCTCATTAATGGTGCAGACAACTGAGGAGTTGTCAAATCGTCAGGGGCTGTCAAGTTACTGGGATCAATTTGTGTCCTTGGCAGGACAATGTCCCAGGACGGCCATACTGCATGTCCTTGACAGGACAACTGCCCATAGCGATCGTACGGCGTTTGGATGGGCTGACCGGCCATATGTCGGTATCCGGCTGCCGGAACGTCGAGTAATGATCCGGAGATACCGTCGGCTGGTCTGGTGCTTTGCGGAAGTCGGACGTCGGCTGCCACCCCCGACAGTGAGTCGGTGATTTGGGCTCGGCCGCTCGGTTGGTCGAAAATAGTATGGGTCTATTCGGCCGACATACCTTCGACTGCATATTGTCGGCAGCCTTTGTTGGCAGTTATTGTCGGAGTCATCGGTCGGTAGAGTCGGACGTCGGTCGGATAGATTCGAGGATAAGTCGGCGTACAGGGATCGGTCAATATATCCCAACAAGATTCATTTATTTTTCATGAATAAGTTAGGTTGATGAAACCTTATTTTTGTTGTAGTTATAGTAAAAAATAGGGAATTGTTATTTGTTACCCAGGAACATGTGTCACACGTTAATGTGATACCATGCATAGGTTTTTTTTGGGGGGGGGGGGGGGGGGGTTAGAAATACCATACATACCATTTAAAGAAGATGGTTTAGCTGGCATTCCTCCTGTATCACACTTTAATTTAGGTGTCATCTATGCCTTGTTGAGAGTAGGATAACGGCACTAGGCCTGGGGCCAGCATATATAAATGATCCCATTTTTATGATAGGAGATGTGGCCATTTCTAGAAGTCCCATCAAATATATGCTTTTAGCTCACAAGCCCGCAGATGATAATTTTGTGGTCAACACGGCGACATCAGCTGCCCACTTAATAAAAGATTTCTTGCATGACTCATGCTAGATAAGTGGTCTCTTTCTTAGTCCAAGCTCCAATTCTCCAAGGCAAACTAGGCTCTTATGTATTTTATTTTAAGAACATGTTTCACGAAACTTATGTTTGTGTCACAGTTTAAGCTTGTAAAATAATATTATTTATGCATTTATCCATTTTTTCAATGTTCACCAACGAGGAAGAAGCTCCAGGATGGGGCTCCTACGGATGCTACACGGTGCAGCGGGACAGTGTAGGATGGTTAGCTGAGGAGAGGATTGAGTGAAGGGAGCGAAGGAGAATAACAGGAAAGCGATAACGAGAACAAGAAACGGCTATAAAATATGAAATTTGAGAGACAAGGAGGGTCCAATAATTGATTGGCGTCTCTTTTCCAAGAGCTTGCCCTTGAAGGAGGGGTCCATCTTCAAATCCTTAGGTAGGCAATGAGATCAGCTAACCCTTGCTTGACTTAATAACATACTATTTAGTCAACCATTTTTGGAATTGGGTAACAAATGGTTTCGTGCTTAAGCTAACTCAACTCACATCTGAACCGAAATTTCGGGGGTCCAAATTAAAAAATATGAACGTAACTGGCCGTTGGTTTGGGTCTGCGTTGAATCTGTTGCTTAGCTTTTGAAGGGTGGCTAATGCATCATAGGGCTCCAGAATTTCGCAACAATGTCCGGTTCCAATTTCTAAGAATTCCTTGCTTAGCTGGAGGAGTAGGAAGCCCAACTTGAACTACAAATGTAGGCCCAAATGGCCCATTAATCTATTCAGCAGGCTTCCTGATTTATGGATCTAGTTTGGTTTGACCTTTGGGTTGCATCAACATAAACTAGAGATTGAAGGGGCATGAAAATGAGTGATGACAATCAGCATGGATGACAGTGATCCCCCGGTTTGATCAATATTTTTTTTTATTATTATTCGTATCATTTGAGCAGTACACTCCCTACTCTGGATGTTGTACTCTTGCTTCTCTTCCTCTCAATAAGAATAGGATTAATTTACTCAAGATATGAGTTGCTAAAGTAGTGCAAAGATGCAGTTTGAGGAGACAAATAACCAGAGCCTCATGAGCATAAGCAGATAAACACCAAAAAAGTTGAGTTTAAATTTAAATAGAGAAAATTGAGTTCTTATAAGCAAGTAAGACTAGAACCAAAAGCAAGTTAGATTTAGATCTAACCTGTGTGATTTGCAATGCCTAGCCCATCTATAAGTGCATGTGAGTTAGTAGTCTAATTGTTTAATCCCTGCAATCTGTGTGATAGGGCCATAGATCAGTTACAGAGCGGCCACTCAAGAACACAGACGTGGATCTTTCCGTGTTTATTAATTGCCAGTACAGGGAGGACACATGCAAAGATGATCCTGGACTACTTCAAGGCACATTGATGCATGTGAGGAAATACATGGATGGCAGTGATCATGGGAAAGGAAGCAATACTAGTTGTGAACCCTTCTGATTAATGCCCTAATTTATCGCAGCCACTGCATTCCTTCTGTTTCTCTTTCTTACATAATAACCAGGTAATAATCTCTAGAACAATTTTCCTTGCACATTGATCAAGTGAGTTAGCTACTTGGTCATTGGAAGATTGCCGAAGGAATCTAATAGAACTTTATACAATTGGTAGCAGGAGGGGACAGCTCAATTACTTGATTTAGTGTCAAGTTTGAGTTTGCTTCACTCACCATGATGCAAGATGATGAACTCGTGTATTTCATGTCGGCCCTACCAATACCCGGGATACATGCTACAAGATGAAAGGCTTTACCTGTTTATCAACTATATACATACATACATACATACATACATCCAAACATTATGTATGTATATATGTATGTATACGTATATGTATACAAACATACATACGTACAACGGATAACACAGTTCTTTGTGGAGTACATCATTATAATTCCATATGAAGTCCTCACCCTATCAACAACAAAGTGGTGCCGGTTGTGAGAGGCGCGATGCCCCCACAATGAAAGGCTCTATGCTCTTCCAAGCGGCAGAACAGAGCTTGGATTGAGCTCCAAGTGGGTCTGCAGCCTATCTGGGCTCAACTTATTCCATTGTGGACTTCCCTACATGACCAAATCGCACATGTTTCAGTGCCATCCATGGGGCAAGAGGGAAAGTTCCAAGGGCTCAATCATGACATGTTTGAAGAGATCATAGCTTGTTGGATCATATACATTTGGTTCCTGGGAGTAAGCTAGCTATACTATTGACTTCATCAACTGACAAGTGTCCCTCGGAAGAAGGGCTACAAGATCTTAGACACGAGTTGGAAGATGAAGCCCAGTTTGAAAGCTTCGGATCAAATTGGCTATGTAGCTACCGTGATATGTATGATAAATGGCCCGAGTCAAGCTTTCTAGAAATGCTCCATGGCCCAAAGTTTGCTTTCCCTCTACGTATTATTGCCCAACATGAAGAACAATGCTACTCTGTGTCATCATGGTCCTTGCACCTAGCATTGTCTCTGGCTTAATTAGTGTTAATATGAAAACAAATACTCTGGTCTAACTTGGGTTTGATTCTTTGGCATGGACTTATTTCACCAGTAAAATTGATTTTGGAGCTGGTCCAACGGTCCACCCAATATTAAAAAAAAAAAAAAAAAGCCATGGTTGGACCATGAGGATCATGTTTGATTCAATCCATGAGTTCTCCAAAGACAAGAACTTAGACATGAAACCAATTTGGTGTGGGACTTGGTCATGCTACTAATAGTGATAAAATAGTCATGGAATGTTTGGTTCCATGGGTGAAAGACTATAGAGAACATCATGGTCTTGCTATCATGACAAAAATGCATCAGGAAGCCTAGCTATTAATTCATGTTCATGGTCTTGGGCTGATGAATTCACCTTTGGAATTTGGATGGAGCTACGGTGGCAGGGGAAGGTCAATATGAGTGGTCCTCCACTAGTAAAGGTATATGGGAGACAGTTGTCACCTACTTTCCCTTGTTTTTTAAAAGAGAGAACGGAGACAAAGGTCGGGCCTATGTTACCTGCCATTGCGTACAACTATCTTGGGGATTAGGCCAAATAACGGGCCAGGTAGAGTTAAAATTACATAAAAACCCTCTTGGCCTGAAAAAAAAAAAGAAAATTACACAAAAACACTCGTCCATGGCAGATTATAATAATGCATAGAGATAAGATCTTATTTGTTGTTGTTGTTAGGATCATAACTAACAGATCTCACAACTCCACGTATACTTTGAGATGCACATTAGAAAGATGGCGTAGGTAGTGCAATGAAATGTAAACCATGCAATTTTGTATTTTCTTCTTTTCAAGTTACATTGAAAAGAGAAGAATGCTAAAATCAAGGAACTAACTTGGGAACAACATTATGGAAGATGTAACAGACTTGGCACATTTGCACATATTAATTGTCTTGCTCGAAAGGGGACATCGCACTTATTTTTCTATTTGGTTAGCTTCCATGCAGTTCTTGTCATAATTGAGGCCAAATGCGGAGTAGTCTTTATGTGCCATGTCATGATATTTTAACTTTGAACCCATTTCTGATTGCTTTCACCTTGTCCTCCTCATATCTCACTTACCACTAGATTCCTGAAGATAGACTTTCGGTTCTGTGAAGGAGGAGGATGAGAATAATCATACTGTAGAACATGTGACCTACAAAGGTCCCATAGACTATTTTCAATTACCTCAATGCTTCTTAGCTCATACTCCATGTCTCCCTGATCCCTGAACAAAAGTGTAGAAACAGAAGTTAATTCGGCATCGCATATGTTGTCTCGAGCCCAATAAGGTCAGCATGATGTCATCATGTTGGTCCCACCTTAATTTAATCGGGAACTAACTACTCAGCAAGTCCCTAGGGTCAGGACAAGGACACTACAGTAAAATGCCTCTGTTAAGGCTGCCCGTACACTGGGGCCATCCAATATTTAAACCCTTCCACCATTGCTCCAAAACAACTCAACCTTCCAACTTTTCTCTTCTGGTACTCTTCATGGCTTGTCAGCTCCGCACCAACTCTCTCCTTCCTCTCTTTCTCCTTACCTTCTTCCTTCTCCCTTTAACACTTCTTTCAAGCTATCCAAACAATGGAAGAGATGAGTTCATGAAATGGATATCATGGAATGTCCAAAACTACAAAGGAACTGCAGCATTGCAGCTGAACTCCAATTCAGGAGCGCTTGGTGGTGGGCCGAGAGCCCTTGACGTGAAGCTGGCCAAGGCAGAAGCAGCAGCAGTGAGGTACATTGTGAGCCAGGATGGAAGTGGGAACTATAAGAGCATAAGGGAGGCTATAGACAGCATTCCTTTGCACAACACAAGGAGAGTCATCTTAGAGATCAGACCTGGAATCTATAGGTATTGTTGTCCTGAAAGGTTATATCTGGAAGCTATTCTAAGTTTATATACTGTCATCTTCTTTAGCTTATCTAGTTTTATGGCAATCTCGTATTTGAGTTCCCAGTCTTCATTGAAAGGTCTATCTGTAAACACAGGTACCACTTCTTTGCTTTTTGAACATTTTCCTTGTCATTTAAAAGTGATATTATCTAGGTTGCGTCTATTAATTGGTCGTGGTATAATGGTGGATGCATCGTGCTTGCAGGGTCCACTTGAGAGTGCCAATGCACCCATATGCGCATTGTTAGCATGTATGGGCTGTCGACATGTGGACCTCTTATAAGTGTGCTACGTGCATATGGATTCATGCATTACCAGATTATCGCCATATTTAATATAATCCTGTTGCATCATAATTTTATCAAAAAAAATCTCATGGGTCCTCCAGATGCATCATCACAAGCCCAAATCATCATCTTGGATTCGATATCTTAAATCACTAAAGCAATTGTTGCAAACATAAGAACATAAAACACATATAAGACAGGCTTTGCCTAATGGAATGCTTGGAGATGGTCCAACTCTCAACCATATGTCAAACAATTAAAACAGTTCTCATTAAGGTTAGCACTTACTGATAATGTTGCAGAGAAAAGATAGTCATTCCAAAATCCATGTCCTTCGTCACCTTCTTAGGCAATGGCACGAGCCCACCGGTCATAACAGGGAACGACACGGCCGCCACAAGGGGGAAGGATGGAGTGCCCCTAAATACATTTCACAGTCCCACTGTTGCTGTCAATGCTAACTACTTCATTGCGGCCAACATTAAGTTTGAGGTAAACCATCTCTGGCCGCCGGCCAGCCCCCACCAGTAATGAATGGGCTGTGTCTGAAAATTATTGGGCCTGCATTTATAGTAAAATGATTCAATTGGAAACGGTCCCAACTCTTTTCGCAGAACACAGCTCCATACCCGGAAGTGGGGACGATGGGAGGACAGGCGGTGGCCCTTCGGATCTCCGGTGACAAGGCCGG